>NC_042620.1:210559307-210859307 GCF_901001135.1 Rhinatrema bivittatum
GGAGCAATTTTAGATCTAATTCTCAGTGGAGCACAGGACTTGGTGAGAGAGGTAACGGTGGTGGGGCCACTTAGCAATAATGATCATAATATGATCAAATTTGATTTAGTGACTGGAAGAGGAACAGTATGCAAATCCAAGGCTCTCGTGCTAAACTTTCAAAAGGAAAACTTTGATAAAATGAGAAAAGTTGTTAGAAAAAAACAGAAAGGAGCAGCTACAAAAGCAAAAAATGCCCAAGAGGTGTGGTCATTGTTAAAAAAAATACCATTCTAGAAACACAGTCTAGATGTATTCCACACATTAAAAAAGGTGGAAAGAAGGCAAAACGATTACCGGCATGGTTAAAAGGGGAGGTGAAAGAAGCTATTTTAGCCAAAAGATCTTCATTCAAAAACTGGAAGAAGGATCCAACAGTAGAAAGTAAGATAAAGCATAAATGTTGGCAAGTTAAATGTAAGACATTGATAAGACATTTCCAATCTCCCTTTCCTCTCCAAAATCATTGAGAAACTAGTTAATTCCCATCTCTCTGACCACCTAGAACAATCCAACATACTCCTACCAACACAATATGGTTTCCGAAAACACCTCAGTATGGAATCCCTCCTCCTCTCCCTTACAGACACCATCATCAAAGGTATGGATGCTGGTAAACTCCTACCTCATCGCCATGCTCGACATTTCCGCCGCCTTTGATACCGTAAATCATAACATCCTCATCAACACCCTCATCAGCATAGGAATCACAGGTACCGCTCTTTCTTGGATAAAGTCCTTCCTCCAAAACCGTACTTACACAGTCCTCACCGACAATTTTACATCTCCCCCTGTTAATCTCGACTGTGGCGTCCCCCCAAGGATCCTCCCTTTCTTCCACCCTATTTAACATTTATATGCTCCCCCTCACAAACCTCCTCTCCAACCTTGGTATTACACACTTCATCTACGCCGATGATGTGCAAATCCTCATACCTTTCACAAATTCTGCACTCACTGCTCTCCAAAAATGGAACTCCATCCTCGCCTCCATAAACCAACTCCTCACTGACATGCACCTAGCCCTTAATCCGCAAAAAACTGAACTCCTCCTCATCTCCTCTAAACATTCATCTATACCCTTTCCCTTCACCCTCCAACCCCCTAACTTTCTCTCTGACACAAGAAACCTGGGGGTTATACTTGATAACCAACTAACCTTCAAACCATATATCAAATCTATCCTTAGCAGCTGCTACTTCAAACTACAAACCCTCAAAAAACTCAAACCCCTTCTCTACTTCTCTGATTTCCGCACAGTACTTCAATCTATAATTTTCTCAAAGATTGATTACTGTAACGCACTCCTACTTGGTCTCCCTGCTACCCACATCAAACCTCTACAACTCCTTCAAAACGCCACTGCACGCATCCTCACTAATGCCAAAAAGAAAGACCACATTACTCCCACCCTCATTAATCTCCACTGGCTGCCCATTCACTCACGAATTATTTACAAGACCCTTACCCTCATCCACAAAAGTATTACTAACGAACATTACAACTGGCTAAACCCACCCTTCCTCCCACGTACCTCCACAAGACCCACCCGTTCCTCTCTCCGTGGAACCCTTATTCCCCCTTCCATAAAATCCACAAGACTCATTTCCACCACCAATAGGGCCCTCTCCCTTGCAGGCCCTTCCCTTTGGAACTCCATGCCCCTTGACCTACGTACCGAAACCTCCACACCCACTTTCAAAAAGAAACTCAAAACCTGGCTCTTCCTCCAAGCATACCCCCAATCATCATCATCCCCTACTAACACCTTAACCCAACCACCTACTCCCACCAACACCCCCCCTCAGGACCTATACCCAACACCTACCCCCCCCCAAGGAACTACAAACCTAAAAAAAAAAAAAAAAGGTATTTAGTACAACCGCACACCTCTCCCACCTCAATTATTGTTGTTCTGCGCTTATACAATCTTGTATATAACCTGTGTACATATCATTTTTTCCTCAAACCCCTGTACATATCTTTTCCTCGTATCCATTTTCACCCTCCCCCCGCCCCCTCCTTTGTCTCGTCTACCCATACCCCTCCCTCCCCCTTTTTATCTAGTTAATTGCCCTGTTACTGCGTTTATGTTACAAACTGTTCCTTGTAAAGGCTTTGCCTATATATTCTTGGTTGTAAGTTATCTGTAAACCGGCACGATGTGCAAATGGTTGTCGGTATATAAAATAAAATAAATAAATAAATAAGAGAGAATTTGAAAAGAAATTGGCTGTAGAGGCAAAAACTCACAGTAAAAACTTTTAAAAATATATCCGAGAAGATTTTCATGGGTAATGATTCAGATGGACTGAATCAAATCACGGTGAACCTAGAAGATGTGGTAGGCCTGATTGATAAACTGAAGAGTAGTAAATCACCTGTACCGGATGGTATACACCCCAGAGTTCTGAAGGAACTAAAAAATGAAATTTCAGACCTATTAGTAAAAATTTGTAACCTATCATTAAAATCATCCATTGTACCTGAAGACTGGAGGATAGCAAATGCAACCCCAATATTTAAAAAGGGCTCCAGGGGCGATCCGGGAAACTACAGACCGGTTAGCCTGACTTCAGTGCCAGGAAAAATAGTGGAAAGTGTTCTAAACATCAAAATCACAGAACATATAGAAAGACATGGTTTAATGGAACAAAGTCAGCATGGCTTTACCCAGGGCAAGTCTGCTTCACCTTTTTGAAGGAGTTAATAAACATGTGGATAAGGGTGAACCGGTAGATGTAGTATACTTGGATTTTCAGAAGGAGTTTGACAAAGTTCCTCATGAGAGGCTTCTAGGAAAAGTAAAAAGTCATGGGATAGGTGGCGATGTCCTTTTGTGGACTGTAAACTGGCTAAAAGACAGGCAACAGAGAGTATGATTAGATGGACAATTTTCTCAGTGGAAGGGAGTGGACAGTAGAGTGCTTACTGTTCAATATATTTATAAATGATCTGGAAAGAAATACGACGAGTGAGATAATCAAATTTGCAGATGACACAAAATTGTTCAGAGTAGTTAAATCACAAGCAGATTGTGATAAATTGCAGGAAGACCTTGTGAGACTGGAAAATTGGGCATCCAAATGGCAGATAAAATTTAATGTGGATAAGTGCAAGGTGATGCATATAGGGAAAAATAACCCATGCTATAATTACACAATGTTGGGTTCCATATTAGGTGCTATAACCCAAGAAAGAGATCTAGGTGTCATAGTGGATAACACATTGAAATCGTCTGTTCAGTGTGCTGCAGCAGTCAAAAAAGCAAACAGAATGTTGGGAATTATTAGAAAGGGAATGGTGAATAAAACGGAAAATGTCATAATGCCTCTGTATCGCTCCATGGTGAGACCGCACCTTGAATACTGTGTACAATTCTGGTCGCCGCATCTCAAAAAAGATATAATTGCGATGGAGAAGGTACAGAGAAGGGCTACCAAAATGATAAGTGGAATGGAACAGCTCCCCTATGAGGAAAGACTAAAGCGGTTAGGACTTTTCAGCTTGGAGAAGAGATGGCTGAGGGGGGATATGATAGAGATGTTTAAAATTATGAGAGGTCTAGAACGGGTAGATGTGAATCGGTTATTTACTCTTTCGGATAATAGAAAGTTTTTTTTTACTCAACGTACAATTAAACTCTGGAATTTGTTGCCAGAGGATGTGGTTAGTGCAGTTCGTATAGCGGTGTTTAAAAAAGGATTGGATAAGTTCTTGGAAGAGAAGTCCATTACCTGCTATTAAGTTCACTTAGACCAGAGCTTTCCAAAGTGTGTGTCGCGACACTTTAGTGTGTCGCCTGAGGTGTGCCGGTGTGTCGCGCAAGCCCGGTGCACATGACACACCGGCAAGTGGGAGCCAATGCGGCCGCCGGTGGAGCTCATCCCACTGGCGGCCGCATCGTCACCACGGCCCGAAGAAAAAGGGCACGTCTAAACGTGCAGGTGCTCCGCCTCCTTCCTGCCCACGCGGCCCTGGAAGAAAAATGTTGCCGGAGCCGCACGGGCAGGAAGGAGATGAAGCAGCCGCATGCAGAAGAGGAGCCGCGTTGTTGCAGCGGGCGAGAAGAGGCCCGGTAGCAGGGCCCCCACCGCGGATCGGATCGGCCCGAGAAGATCAGAGTTGCTGCGATCGGCCCGAGAAGATCAGGGCCGCTGCAGAGCCGATCCTGCAGCGACCCGTGAAGAGGAGGCCCAGAGGTAAGAGAGAGGCTGAGGGCCCGTAGAATGCATGTATTAGCTGAGTTGAGAGATTGGGTGCCTGTATGAGCTGAGCTGAGTTGAGAGATTGGGTGCCTGTATGAGCTGAATTGAGAGATTGTGTGCGTGTATGAGGTGAGTTGAGAGATTGGGTGCCTGTGTGAGTTGAGAGATTGGGTGTGGGAATGAGGACCTCAATGTTTGCAGAGACAGCATGTGAGAGCCTGTGTGTGTGAGAGAGAGACAGCATGTGACAGTTAGAGCCTGTGCATGAGTAAGACAACATGTGGGAGTGAGAGAGAGCCTGGGTGTGTGAGAGTCAGAGAGCATGTGCAAGAGAGAGACTGTGTATGAATGATTGTATGAGAGAGAGAGCATGTGAGAGTGAGAGCCTGTGTGTGTGTGAGAGAGAGAGAAAGCATGTGAGAATGAGAACCTGACTGTATGTTTGAGGGAAGAAGATAGATGGAGAGAAAAGAAATAGAAAAAAAGACAATATGAAATGAATTGGCAAAAAACTAAGAAAGGGGAGGTGGAACAAAAAGCCTGGGACCAACCGATTAGAAAACTAAGATCAGACAGCAAAGGTAAAAAACAAAAAAGAAATAAATTACTTTTTACTGATTGGCACGTGTAATCTTTGTTAATGTCAAGAGTAGCACTTTCTCTATGCGGATCTCACAATGTACGAGATCAACATGGAGAAAGTGGAAACCCATGGGGCCTGCACAGAGGAGGCAGCAGAATGGGCTTCAGTGCCAATAGCAGCAATCAGCGCCTCCCCAATAGCCATGCGGCATCAGTGGCAGCAGAGGAATGAGAGAGGCTCCGAGGTTGCTGGCAAAAGAAAGAGAGGGGGTCTGCCTTTAGTGTGTGCATGTGTATGAATGGGTGCCTGCCTGGGGGTGTATGTGTGTGAATGGATGGGTGCCTGCCTGGGGGATGGTGAGGGAGTGGTGTGAAAATGAATGGGAGCCTGCCTGGGGGTCAGTTTTAGTGTGTGAGAATGACTGGGAGCTTGCCTGGGTGTGTGTGTTTGTGTGAGAATGATTGGGAACTTGCCTGGGTGTGTGTGTTTGTGTGAGAATGATTGGGAACTTGCCTGGGTGTGTGTGTTTGTGTGTATGTGAGGGAGCCAGAGAGAGTGTGTATGAGAAAATCCAGGGGAGTAAGAGTTTGTGTGTGGGGTGTGCGTGGAGGGGGAGAGAGTGTCTTAGAGCCTGAGAGTGTGTCAGTGTCTGTGAGAGCGAGAGGTTATGGTGGGTATAAGAGTATGAATGTGTATGTATGTGACAGTGTATGTGTGAGAGAGAATGGACATGTGAGTCTGTGTGAGAGAGGATAATCTCTGGGAAATTGTAAAAAATGTATATGATTTTAATTAATAGAAATTCTATTTATCAGTAGTTTTAAAATATTCTTTTATTAGTATGGTTTTACTATTATAACTGATGCTTTATGTTTCTTGATTTTATTTGTTTTATGAGGAATGGTGGTTCTGTTTTTCCATTGTTAATACACAGAGTCTGGCTTCTTGGAGTTTCCATGTCAGTTTTTGTCTAATTTGTGCTCCTTTATTTTGTATTCTCTATTTGGTAAGGGTCTGGCTCTGCTCTGTGTGTGTGACCATGATGAGAGATTCTGCTAGCATAGGGATCTATAGCAATCGGGTTTGTTTTGTTTCCTCAGTGTGTGGTGTATTCTAGGACCCAGTGTAATATTTACCCATGCTTATTCACAGGTAGGGTTATTGTTGTTTGAGTCCTTGGTGTTATTACTGTTATGTTACGATGGGATTGCAGTATAGATTTTGAGTGTCTTTTTTGCGAGGTTTTATTTTAGTTCACAATGTGCCTGGCAGTGGAAGGTGTTTGTGCTGCTGTTTACTGTGAGGTGACACCAGAATTTGAAAATATCTTTTAGTGTGATGAGCTGTAAGGGAAACATTCAAGCTCCATTGTTTGGGGGAATTTCAGTGGATGCACAGAGTTACAGAACTAGAGGTGCAGGATTTATATTGACATTCTGTCCCTTCCTATAAATTCCAGATTTCACTCTCATAGCCATATAGAATTAGTTGAATGAGGCTATCAAATAATTATATAGTGTGAAACTGGCCAGCTTTTTTAAATTATGCAGAAGACCCTTTGGACTTTTTTATTAACACCAAATATTCAAAAGCTGTGTTCATCCCATCAAGCTCATATATCTCATTAAAGAGGTAAATTGAATAACACAATAACTTTCTTTTATTATTGTTACTCATAAATTATAACAATAACATTAATCTTGGAATATTATATATTTTTAATATAAACGAAAGGTTTTCACAAGATATGTTGTGTCGTGAAACATTTTATTATGTATATATTTAAGGAAACATACATAAATTGTCAAAATATATTTCATTCATTTAACCTTTAACCTCCGGTTTGCTTGTAGACTAATTACTGTGTCCCGAAATTATGTTTGTCTAAAAAGTGTGTCACCAACATGAAAAGTTTGGAAAGCTCTGTTGTACAGGGTCCCCTTTAGAAATATACAGTCCTACCTGAGTTCACCAGTTGATCTGAAGAGGTTCCCAGCTTGCACCTGTATCCCAGGAAGATCCTGAGGAGGGTCTGGAATTCTGCTTTTCTTTCTCCTGGTTGCTTTATAGGACCTCTCACAAGGAAAAGTCTTCACTGACAAAGATCAGTCACAGTACCCAATCTCCAAATGAGAGGACAAGTGACAAAAAATATGATTTATTTAAAAAAATGGCCAAAACCTTCTGGTATGACACTGTCATTGCAGCTCTTCTCTGTTATAGAAGGGTACTGGCAGAACTTCAGTGACATGGCCTCTGGATCCACGAAATAGCTTTTACAGGAGCACCAGGTTGCAAACCCAGCAAAATGATTAGCAAAGAAGTCCTAAAAAAAATCCTGAAAAACATTTCTTTCCCTAAATTGAGATGTATCCAGCCTGGCAGAAAGTGCACAGGAAGGAGTAGCCTCAAAAATATATTGAGTGAGGAAAGTTGGCCTCACTAAAAAGAAACATTCTAACAGAGTTCCTCTCTCTACAAAATCTCAACTCAAATGCCCTACATATAGGCAAGATCTACCCACTCAGGCTGCATCTAGTGCAGTGGTTCTCAACCAGTGTGTCGCCATACTTCCTGGTCCCTCACTGGCCCAGCTGCTCCCCCTGTCCCAGTGAAATGGAACTCTTCATCTGCCAGGGCTTAGAATGCTGATAGCCCAAGCGGAACGTGGCAAGAGAGCTGGTGTCAGCGGCACCAGTATGGTCTTCCCAACCCCACGGCCTGGAAGAGGAAGTGGTGTGCAGCGGCTGTGCGCACGGAAGAAGAAAGCATGTTAGATATAGTGTGTGCAGAGTCGGCTTGAAGATCAGTAGTGCCAGCCCGAAGAAGAGCAGTGAGGGCTCAAAGAAGAGCAGCATCGGCCTGATGCAAAACAAGGAGCAATGTCAGCCTCCGTGGGACTCCATTCTCAAGGCCGTGAAAGTAGAAAGAGGAGGAAGATGTTGCTGCCTCTAGTTCGGTGGGAAGCGTGAATGAGCATAGGTGTTTGAGATCGTGTGTGTGTGTGTGTGTGTGTTTCTCTATGTGTGAGACAGCATGTATATAAGTGTGTGAGTAAGAACTTGTTTGTGTGATTGAGAGCCTGTGTGTGTAAGTGGGAGAGACCATGTGTATGTATGATTAAGAGCCTATGTGTACAAGAACGGGAGCATGTAATTGAGTGAGAGAAACAGCATGTGTGTAATTGTGTGAATGAAAGCCTATGTAAGTGAGAGAGACCATGTGTGTAATTGTGTGCTTCAGAGCCTGTATGAGAGAGAGAGAAGAGAAAGTTGCAAGTAACTCCCCTTGCCCTCCTAATTCACAATCTCAGGGCACTTGGAAATCGAACATTTCTAGGTATGGAGAGCAGAGCATTTTTTTTATCTTTATAATTTTTAATTATTGGTTCTATGTGTCTGCTGTTTTGAAATATTTTATTGGTGCCTAGAAATTTTTTATATGTTTTTAATTATTGGATATTCCATTCATCAGCTGTTTTGAAATAATCTGTTCTTTTTATTAGTGTGGTTTTACTGCTGTTGATTTTATATTTCTTGTTTTATTTTATGAGGACTTTGTTGCACTGCATACAGTTTCTGTGGCTTGTTGCGGTTTCCAGTTCAGTTTTTGTCTGCATGTTTCTAGTTATGCTTTATGATCTCTTTACTCTTTGTTAGGCGAGGGTCTGCACATGTGACTGAGGTGAGGTATTCTGCTGCATGGCTTATTTCATTTCCCTAATAGAAGTTTTAAGGCCTGGTGTAATATTTTCAGTGTTGTCATTTCTTAGGTAAGGTGCTTACAGTTTGAGTGCTGGAAGTTGGTGCTGTTCTGCTATGGGAGGTTTAGTATTATATAATTTAAGTTCAGAGAGAATACTATTTTTCCCTTGTGTTATTCTTAACAATAAAAGTAATAAGGGGAGATGTTGGGAGGAGAGATGGGAGAGCTGTGGGGAAGAGATGGGGGAGGGGATAGATGCAGATATATTGGGTAGACGGTGAGGGGGAAATGGGGAATGTTGGGGAGATGTTAAGATGTCGATGAGGGGGGAGAGATATTGGAGGGTGAGATGTTAGAGGAAAGATGTTGGGGAAGGGGGAGAGTTGTTTGTGAGAGATGGGAGAGATATTGAGGGGGCAGGGGTGAGAGAAGGGGAAATGTAGGGGAGGGGGAAAAGTGAGGGAGATGTTGAGGGTGAGAGATTGGGAGAGATGTTGGTGAGGGGCAGGGATGATGGTGAGGGGGCAGGGATGAGAGATGGGGAAATGTAGGGGAGGGGAAAATGTGAGGGAGATGTTGAGAGTGAGAGATGGGAGAGATGTTGTGAGGGGGAAGATATGTGGAGGAGAGATGGGGAGATGTTGGGGATGGAGAGATGGGGAAGATGAAGAAGAGGATCAGTTAGGGGAGATGAGACATGAGGGAGGGCAGAGGTGATACGGAGCTATGGGGAGAGGTGGAGGAGGGAGGACATTTGGGTGATATGGGGAGAGGAGGTGACGGGGAGATATGGGGACATGAGGAGAGAAGAGTGGAAATGGGGAGTGGAGGGAGAACATTGGGAGATATGGGGGGAAGAGGAGATGGGTGAGGCAGTGAGAGGGGGAGGGGAGGGAGAGTGAGAGGATAGATGGGAAAGGGTGATGTGGAGAGGAAAGTTGGGGAGAGAGGGGGATATAGAGTGGAGAAAATGTTTAGCGAGGAGAGGGGAAGAAGGGGAGGAAAGAAGGGGAGGGAGATGTGCAGGAGATGGGGAGAGAAAGGGGAAAGGGGATTGAAATGGGTAAGAGATGGTGGAAGAGGGGAGGAGTAATGGGGAGAGGATGTGGAAAAGGGGGGGAGATGGGGAGGGGAAAGGAGAGGGTGATAAGAGTGAGAATATGAGGGGGAGATGGGGGAGGAGGGAGGAGAGGGAGATAAGGGTGAGGATATGAGGAGGAGGAGACGGGGAGATGGGTCATGAGAGGAGGGAAGAGAGGAGAGGGGGAGAGATAGGGTAAGGGAGAGGGATGAGGGTAAGAGCAGAGAGGTTGAAAGAGGGAGGAGGAGAAGAGGGGATAGGTAGGGATGGGGTAGAGGAGGAGAGGAGGAAGAGGGGATGAGGCTGAGAGGGATGAGGAGAAATGGGGAGATAGGGAAGAGGGAAGGTGGAGAGGAGTAGGGGAAGATGGGTCAGGGTCGGGGAGGGTTAAGGGGGAGAGGGGAGATTGCTGGTGAGGTCTGAGGAAGAGAGGAGGAGGAAGAGGAAGAGTGGGAGGGGCGAGGGCAAGACGTGGGAAGGAGAGAAGGGGAGGGGGGGGGGGATGAGGGACAGGGGAAAAATGGGGAAGAAGGGAGATTGGAGTGAGTGGGAAGGAAAGGATGGCAGAGGAAAAAAGGGGGAGAGCAGAAAATAGAAGAGGAAGTGGGAGAGAGGGGAGAAAGGTGGATAGGAGAGGGGGCAGGGGTGAGAGATGGATAGGGAGAAGGGGGAGGGGAGACAGGGCAAGGAGAGAGGTGGATGGGAAGGCAAAAGAGGGGGATGGGAAGGGAGAAGGAGTGAGGAACAAGATTGTAGCAGAGACAAGGAGCAGAGAGAGGTGAGATGGGAGAGGAGGGGAGAGTGTAGCAGAGAGGGGAGGGGAAGAGAGGGGGAAAAGGGTAGGAGAGGGGGGGGGAGCAAGCAGTAGAGAAGTGGGAGAGGGTCAGGGGTGAAGGGAGTGGGAGGGGATATGGAGGAGAGGGAGGGGATGGGGAAGGGAGGGGGAAGGGATGAAGAGGGGGGAGGGGGTGGTGTAGGTGTGAGGAGAGAAGGGATGGGAGAATGGGGCAGAGTTGGAAAGAGAATAGGGGAAGAAAGGGGAGAGGGGGGACATTGGATAGGAGAGGAGAGAAGGGGAGGGGAGGGAGGGGAAATGGAGTTTCAGAGAGGAGGGGGTGATGAGTGGAGAGGGAGTTAGGGGAGACAGGGGTAGAGGGGAAAAAGGGCAAGGTGGAGGAACTGAAGAGGGAGATGGAGGGGAGGGGAATAAAAGGAGAGTGGAAAGGAAAGGAGTAGGGGATGAGGAGGGGAGAAGTGAAGGAAAGCTGTAGGAGAAGGAGGGGAAGTGTTGATAGGTGTGGAGAAGGAAGCAGAAGGGGAGGGGGAGAAGGAAGGGTGAGAGTGTAAAAGGCAGGGAAGAAGGAAGGTAGGAGGGTAGAAGGAAGATGTGAGGAGAAAGGGTGGGGAGGAGGGATAAAGAAGGGAGAAGGAAGGGCTTGAGGGGAGGGGGGGATTGGGGAGGATAGTATGGTGGAAGATACATGGGAGATAGCAGAAAGGCAGGTGAGGCATGCAGGTAGGAGGTTTATGTTGCAATAATATTACCTTGGTTCTGTTGCTTGAGTTCCATTCCCGAATCTTCAGGTCCTTCAGTCTCCTGAAGGACCTGGGGAAGGGGGCGGGGGGGCCAAAGCCGCCTCGCCCCCTTAGCTAAAAAGGAAAAGTGGAACTTCTCTTCTCCGGCACCCTCTAGCGAGGGCACCGGAGAACAACAGTAAATAAAAGGAAAGGGGAGGGGGGGGGCCTCAAAACAAAAAACCACAGATCATTTTGTGGCCTAATACCCACTCACCTGTGGTCAACTTACCTGTGGAGGCACAGGTGTGAACTACTGCACCCGGTGCCCCCTAATCTTGGTCTCTGTCTCTTCCACATGTCAGGGAAGGGGGATGTACATTCCTGCCGCACCTGATGCCGCTCTCCAGTCTGGAGCCTCTGTCGTTCCCCTCGATGGTGAGGGTGGGGGGAAGAAAAAGGGGGAGGGGGGCTGACAACCTCAAGGTAGGGGGCCCCTAATCCGCCTTCTGAGCGAGGAAGGGGCGGGGGGATTGGGGAGGATAGTATGGTGGAAGATACATGGGAGATAGCAGAAAAGGCAGGTGAGGCATGCAGGTAGGAGTTCTATGTTTGCAATAATCTCACCTTGGTTCTGTTGCTTGAGTTCAGTTCCAGAATCTTCAGGTCCTTCAGTCTCCTGAGAGCCAACGCCAGGAGAGATGCGCACTGCTTGCTGCCCTCCTGTGAAATGCCACTGAGACCAGGCAGCTCGGCCTTTTATAAGCCTCCTGCTGTCATCATGACCTCATTAGCAGGTGGGATTCCATTTGAGACTGATGGAGGGAGGAGGGGAGGAGCCTATTTTAAGGTTGGGGAAGGTGGGGGGGGGGGGGGCAGCCAAAGGCCACCCTGACTCCTTAAAGAAAAAGGGGAGAAATATAACAAAGAGGGGACTTCTGTCCTATGGCACCCTCTAGTGATGGCACCCGAGACCAAATAATAATAAAGCAAGGGAAGGGGGGGGGGGGGGGGTAAAAGAATGAGGCCACAGGTCTCCCCGTGGCCTAAACCCACTCATCACTCAGCACTTACCTCATAAGCTCTGCACTTCACCTTGGTTCTGTGTGCCTTGAGTTCCATTCCAGAATCTTCAGGTCCTCAGTCTCCTGAGAGCCAAAGCCAGGAAGATGCTCACTGCTTGCTGCCCTCCTGTGAAATGCCATGAGCCCAGGCAGCTCTGCCTTTTATAAGCCTCCTGCTGTCATTATGACCTCATTAGCAGGTGGAAGAGACCATTTGAGACTGATGGAGGGAGGAGAGTTGGCAGAGGAGGAAGAACTGAGTTTCATTTCAGTAGCAATTACTTAAATAATGAAATAAATAATACATGAAAATATCCCATCTTGGTTCCCTGATCCTCTCAGTACAGGGTTTCTCTTTCTTTCTTTCTCTCTCTCTGACCTCAGCTTCTCCCTGACTTGTAACTCCAGGTCTGCACAGCCCAGGCTCACTGCCTCCCATTCCAATGCAGTGGATGGTGTTACTGATGACAAACCAGAAATCGGATCTTGTTAGCAGGACCTGAACTTTTTGATTAACATTGGAACATTGGAACATGAATGTGAGGGGGAAGCCCGCTAGCCAGACCACTGATGCTGCTACTACTAACCATGTCTATAGTACTGCTTGATAGATGTAGCCCTCCATCTGAGCCCCTGTAATTTGCTCTTAAAGAAAAAAAAACAAAACACCATCACTCCTGACCCTCACTACAGACTTTGGTTTCAGCAGCGATCCTCACAACACAGTAGGCATGTGGACCAAGTCTGCACTCACAGGCCCCATCCCCTCTGGACTTTTGTGTGGGAGCGGGGCCTGTGAATAAAGCCTTAGAGGTCCATATTCAAGCCTAGCTAGTTAGGTAAGTTAGCTGTTTTAAACTTATCTTGGATATTCATCGGCACAACCATGCTGTTGAATATACCCAGATAACATTGAGTTATCCAGATAAGTTTATTCAGATAACTTTAGACCTGCTTAACATTAGCTCTAACTTATCCGGACTAACTTAGCCAGATAAGTCTCAAAACTACTACTTCTCCAACTAAGTTAGACAGATACGTAGCTCCTCCTAGTTAGGGCAACTGTCCCACCTACCATTTTAGGCAGATAAATAGTTATTTGGCTAGCTGGCAGCTCCTGAATGTAGCTGGATATTCAAATGCTGCCACTTAGCTGGATAACTTGGAATTTAACTGGCTAAGTGGTGATGAATATTGGGCTCTTAGTCCCTGCCCTCACTGCACTATGAGAATGGCTGCTGGAGCCATAGATTAACCGGAGTGGAGATTGGAAGGGCCTGGCACTGAATCAGGGTCTTGGGGTGGTATTGGACAAAATCCATCCTTAATTCTCTCTGACAGGAGCAAGGAGCAGGTGCCTTTACAGCAGGATTATCCAACATGTGTTCTACTAGCAGTTTCCATCTTGTGCCGATACTGCAAACATTTAAAAAATTCACAGGACCACGCTTCCTGGCTGCTGCTCTCGTGTGTGAGATCAGCAGGAAGAGGCCCACAAGTTTTTTTTAGACTGCTGGTGCTGCCTCCCCCTTCCTTAAAAATGAGAAGATGTCTGGTGCAGGCTCAACAGCAGCTGAGCCGGAGCCGGAAATGAAGAAGGTGGCAGACGCGTGCCAGAGCATCACTGCCAGAAATGGAGCCCAGAGTGCTATCACCATTGCTAGAAGAGGGAAGCCAAGCCTGCTGCTGTTGGCAGAAGAGGGAAGCCCAGCCTGCTGCTGTTAGCAGAAGAGGGAAGCCCAGCCTGCTGCTGTTAGCAGAAGAGGGAGGCCCAGAACATCTGGGTGAAGGGACAGCAGGGAGCTGCTGGAGGTGAGAGAAAGTGAGGGGAGATCCTGCTGTTGGCAGGGGAGAATGGCGATACTGGCAGTGGGGTGGATGAGGCAGAGGGTTTTCTATTTTTGTTTGTAAATCTTTTCATAATTTTCAGTATTCACCTTTGTGATCAGCACTGCACATTGGGCTATTTTTAGAGAACTGCCTGCAATGACTCCCAGGTCTCTTTCCTGAGTGGTAATGGCCAGACCTGATTGTGTATGAAAATCTGGCATTGTGTATTACTTTGCACAGATCTCTACATTGAAAATGTTGCATTTGGCACTTACCTCCAGCCCCCAAGCCCAGTGCAAATGGTGTTGACAGCAGAGAAGGCCTTGAAAAGCTTGCCAGGGCAGGCCGCTGGGTCCAACATCTCCTCCGACGCAGTCCCTCGCACGCATTGTTGGCCCTTGGCATGTGCACACATCACTTTTTGGGATTTAAAGGGGCCGTGGAGGGAAAGTCTCTGTGGCCCCTGCTGATGATGTCATCAAGGCTGCCATATTTAAGAAAGCTCCCCTGCAGCAGGATGCCTCGGCATTCGGCAATGGGCCAACTACCTTCAGTAGAGCAAGTTGCCTTAGTGTGTTCCTGGTCTTCATTCCTGTGTTCCTGGCCATTGTCTTGGCAACCCAGGTCTTCATTCCTGAGTTCTTTGTCTTCATGCTGTGGTCAGTCTTCAGTTTTTCAATGTCTCTTCCTGCCTGTTTGTGCTGTTCCTTGCCTACTTGCCTGCCTTTCCGTCCCATATTCCCTCAGGGGATCTCTGTTCTGACATTGGCTTGCTTGACTCTTTGACTATGACTGAACTCCGCCTGCCACGACCACTTACTGATTCTTGAGTACATAAGAACATAAGAAAATGCCATACTGGGTCAGACCAAGGGTCCATCAAGCCCAGCATCCTGTTTCCAACAGCGGCCAATCCCAGGCCATAAGAACCTGGCAAGTACCCAAAAACTAAGTCTATTCCATGTTACCATTGCTTATGTCAGTGGCTATTCTCTAAGAGAGAATAGCCACTGACATACTTGCCAGGTTCTTATGGCCTGGATTGGCCACTGTTGGAAACAGGATGCTGGGATTGATGGACCCTGGTCTGACCAGTATGGCATTTTCTTATGTTCTTATATTTTGTATCACATATTATTTCTTAGTGGAGAGGAATACCAGTTAGTAGATTGGCTCTTGACAACAGTTAAAGAATTTGCAATATAAAGATGGCAATCTCTACCATCCTGAGCACAAGATGCAGTCTCTTTTTTTCTCCTCATTTATTTCCCCTAAGTAATCCACATATGGATGGCAATTTTCAAAGCAATTTCTATGGTAAAACAATGCTTTACCCACAGAAATTGACTTTTAGAAATGTTCTCATCCTGTGTAGGGGTAGTCCCATAATTTTCAAAGTGAAGTACTTAAACTCTTTGCAACAGTGCAGGCAGTTACAATATTACTCCCTTAACTGTTATAAGAATTTTCAACTCACTGTCTTTTATGAGAACTGTCTGGAAAAAACCTCCCAGAAAACCAAATAAATCTCTGCTGGGAGTGTGATCCCGAGGCTGGCAGGTGAGTCAGATGGGTTTCCAAATGGAACAGTAAAAGGATGTCCTCAGCCTGCGATGGCCACCTTCCCCTTGGGTGAAAGTTCTGATGCTGGTGGCCAAGCTCTGAACCAAGACTCATCAAGAAAGCAGTGTGAAGCATAAGAGAATTGGAAACAAGAAGACTAGCATATATGGAGGACAAATTAGCAGATATTGGGGGAAATAAGGAATATGCTGGAGTCAATGCAATGAGACATAGTCAGGAAACAGGACTTCAAACCAAAGAATGAGAACAAAACTCTGGCAGCTTGTTGAATGGAAGTCTGGAATACATATGTGTCTAGACAGGAAACAAGATGGCCAAGGAGATGGGACCTGCCTATCAGGTCCTCACACAGATGTTGATCTGCATTAGGGATGTGTGGAGGAAAATTTTTCATTTTGGTTCATTCATTCATTTTTTAAGCACCTCCATTTGGTTCACAAATTTAATACAAAAAAATGTCATTTGTTCATTTAATTCATTCATTCATTCAATTACCATAAAAGTCAATTGGGGAAGCAGTGCAACCTTTATTGGGCTCCAAACTGGAGTTTTTTTCATCAATTCTAATGAAACTTGTGGGAAGACCTCATCAGAAGAGGGAAAGAGCTCCAAGGTACCTAGACAGTGGTAAAGTGGTACCAAAAGTGACATGAATAGCCAAGAGGCAAAGGGGTACTAGCATTAGTACGAGTTCTCCAAGACACCAAACAAGGAGCAAAGAAGCAGCAGGAGTGTTAAGAACGAACCTATACCTCAAAATAAGGCACCAATAACAGTGACATGAACCCTCAAAAGCAGCATGAGAGGCAAAATGGCAACATCATAAGGCATCATGAAGAGGATTGAAGCAGAAAAAAGTGGCAGGAACTCCAAGACACCAATAAAAGGACAAAGCAAGCAATGCCATACCTAGGCACTATCAAAGGTGCAAATCAGCCCCCTCAGTGGCAAGAACACCCCAAGATATAGAGTCTAGGGTATATGACAGCAAGGGAGAGTGGAGGAAAGACTCATAAGTTGTAGGATAAGGGGTACAGAGGCAGGCAGAGTAGCACCAGAATAGGTCTGTCTTCCTGCTGACACAATTGATTCTTGACAGATTTAGTACTTGAGAATGATATATCATCAGTTTTACTTTTGTGACATAAGCTTTTATTTAATTGCCTACTTGATCTTGATGCTAGGCAGAATTTTGTGTTTCTTATGAAATTTGTTTCTGATTGAAACTTTTGTCACAATCAGAACATAATGATCTCTTATCAATGTGGCTTTCCTAGTAGTTTTGAGGTTTGCTTTATTAAGAAAACTTTTCCCATATTCCGTAGCTGAACAACAATTTCTTCATGTTCGTGATTTTCTGATGTTGCATTAGTTCACCTCTTCTTACTGAAACCTTTCACATATTCAGAACATGTAAAAATCTTTCCTGTGTAATCTTTCCTGTTGTGCCCACATTTCTTTCTTCTGACTAAAGGATTTGGAGACAAAACACCTCAGTATAACCAAGAAAGAGGAAGGGTGGGAAAACTAGGTTGAGATTCTAGAGAAGTACTACAAAACAGTAAGGTAGAGAACCAGAAACGATGTTGGGTGGAAGAATACACTTGTATTTTTTTCATTTTGTTAAAACACCCTAGTAAAACCAGCAAAGAAACAGGGGTGGGAGAACTAGACTGGAATTGTAGAAGGGTTATAACAAAATGAAGAACCATAAAAGAGGTGAGGTAGGAGGAGAAAATTGTATTTTTTTTCTTTTTCATATTTTCTTTCTAGGGACAAAAACACCCCAGTATAACCAACAAACAAACAGGGAAGGAGAACTAAGCTGAGATCCAAAAGGAATAGCATGGAGGCACCAAAACTCCCCATGCTGGAACATAATAGGCAATGCAGGGAGGAATATTAAAAGCATGACCCCAAGGTAGTATATAATGGGCATGGCAGGTAGACATAAGGGCAGCAAGACCACTAAGATGGTACATTTGGGCATGGCAGGTAGGCATAGTAGCAGGAAGACCACTAAGATGGTATGTAAGGCACATGACAGATAGGCAGAGCAGTGGCAGCAAGACATCTAAGATGGTATTTCAGGGGCATGACGGGTAAGCATAGCAGCAGCAAAGCCTTCAAGGCGCTTTCAGTCATCTTGCCACTTGCATGGAAATTCTGAAAACTCCAAATAAAGACAGATTGATTTTCAAGTAGACCAGATTTCCATCAACTCTGGCACCAGGCTTGAGTGATGAGGGCTCACGTTTGTCCCCTGCCATTTAGAAGATATGTTCTCGGCATTCTGGTTTGTGGGTAGGAAAGATAGTGCTGAGCCACCTCTGCTAGGTCTGACCAGACTGCAGACTTGCATGCCCAATATGTAATTTTGTCCATGTCCTCGATGGGGTTTATGAGCTAGCATGTCAACAGAAATTTGTGCAGGAGTCTCCTTTGCTCTCTTGCCAGCTTCTTTAGTTAATAGCCTGTGTCAGGAAATATGTTTGTTTTGTTTTTTTTGCAGGCAATGTGAACTTGCCATATTGAGGTAAGGGAGGAAGTGATAGCTGACAGAATGCTGCTCCTGCTTGCACTACTTTCTGAGGTGACTTTTTTTTTCCTATGCTAACATCCTCAATTTAGCTATCAGTAACTCTTTTATGAATATGAGCAGAGCTGATTCTAAGTTTTTTGAAGCCCTGTGCGAACGATTACTATGCTGGCCCCCACTGCCACATCATTCAGTCTCTGTCCCGCGTCCATCAAAAAAAAGCCCAGCTTCCTCCAGTAATCTATATTTTTAAAAACTGATACCTCCCCAAATGAAACCCATGGTCAAGGAAAGTGTATTAGGTACCCTAAGCAAACCTTACAGCCTTGCATACATACCCTCTACAGATACAACACACACAATTCAATTCTGTATTTATTACAGATTTACATTAAAAAGAACATTCAAAGTATAGTCTTCTGAGGCCAAAATATCCCTTACAAAATGCATATTATATTTACATGCACGGCTGTGGAGCCAAACAGAAAATCCTGCAAAAAAGACACTTGGAACTCCTATGGAATTTCAAATTTTTGAAATGCGTGCTAGGTGTGAGCTTGCCCCTCAGAAAGCCATGAATAAATGGAATTACCTTTACAATATAGTAAATCTCCCATACCAAACAGCCCTGACTGCAGCACTCAAACAGTAACACATTATCTATGAAACAGTATCACTACACATATTATGTCAAGCCCTAGAACACCAATACACTTCCTATTAGGAAATAGAATAAATCAGACTGCTATAGATCACTACAGATAAAATATATGGTAGCAGAATACCTCACTTTGGTCACATATGGAAAACACAGACAGACCCTGAAGGCAAATACAGACTAAAGAGACCAGAAAGTATAAATAGAAACATGCTAAGAAGAACTGAACTAGAACCAACAACAAGCCAGCCTCTAAATGCAGAGCAACAATGGAAAAACATTAAAAAAATTCTTCATCTATATAAATAAAAATGTTAAATAGTTTGTACGTCGTCACTAATCTCGCCAAACCGCTTAACCGAATGCGTTCAAATTTGCACATATTCACTTCCCATACGGGAAGGATCTTATACACTTACATTACATATAGGTCACACCTGTGACAGGTAATACAAGTTTAAAAATTGCTTACACAAAACAGCGACATCTGGTGGCCGTCAGCGCAAGCGCAACCTCTTACACCTTTCACACACACTTACACACACCATACCCCACCCCACACAGGGCTATTGTCTTTCATTCACACTCCCTCATAACACCACAGAAATCCACACTCATCACACCACACACCTCCACCCACATGCCTGCCAATGTCACTTACTTCACCCACCCTCCCAAAACACACCAAAACACAAATTCCTGGCTGCTACATTGGGAAGCCACGCATTTCACACACACCCTCCGAATTTAAATTAAAGTACCCTCTTCCACCCACCCCACGCACTGCACTCCGATCACACCACTACACCTGATACAAGTCCGTGCTTCTCCGCCGGCACCACAGGAACGGTCCGGGACACATCGCATTCAGTAGGGCCGTCGGATGCCAGGGAACCAAAATGGCGCTGGCGGACCTTGCCCTTACTATGCTATACGGAGACAACAATGACGTCGGTACCACCATTGACATAGTAAGGGCAACAGCCCGTCGGCGCCATATCCTCAGCAGACATTTGCCCTTACTAGGTCAGGAATCATGACGCACTACTTTCACCGGTGAAGTTTTGCGACATGGCAGCTGGCGGAACAAACCCTAGCACACACCCTCGCCACCGGCTGGCAGTTTACACAGGTAGCCGGGGAGGAGCACGGTGGGGGACCGTTCTTATTTTCTGCTGCGCGTTTTTTCACAGGGGGGGGCACTCATTCTCCACATCTCCGAGAGGGGGGCTGTAGCGTGGGTTGCTCTATTTCGCCGGGTTGGGGGGGGGGGAAGGAAGGCGGGCTTGCATATTTAAACTATTCTTTGCCTGGTGCTGTTCATTTGGGGTAAAAAAAAAACAAAAAACACAAACTGTAACCTTTACTGCTCTGTTCTGTTTTTTCAACTTAACCAGCTCAGGCTACTGCACCAATTGCTTTCAAATTTGGACACAACCTTGCTTCACTTTCGGCAAGGTTCTTCTCTATCTAGATTACATAGATGTCACACGGTTACAGAAAAAAACATGTTTTTTAAATGTATGTGGGGAAAACAGCGACATCTGTTAGAACAGACATGCAACACACGCTATCTACCTGGGAAAAGAAGCTGCTGTACTGTGCATGCCGGGCGAGTGCGAGAGGAGCACAGCGGACAACATGGTTCTGGAGGAGCAGCAGCGGCGGACCGGTGGCAATATCGGGCCGTGGTGGTGTCAGCCGGCCGAAATTCGACACCTGGGAGGAGCTGCGGCGGCGAGCTGGTACGGTTCACGTGCACGACAGGGAGGATCCTCGCTGACCTCGCGCCTTTGGGAGGCGGGCCACATGGAACCGCACAAGAAGGAGAGGACGGGGGGGGGGGGGGGGGGGGCAGCTGGGAGGGCATTGCGAGCCGGAGGGGATCAGAATCAGGGAAGGAGATTGAGGTGTTGGTGTCACTGAACAAAGGGTGGGGGGAGGTGACAGTGAGGGGGGAGGGTGAATGAATGGGGGGCAGTGAGTGTCAGTGGAGAGACACAGAGGGGAGAGTGAGTGTGAGGGGTGAGAGTTGGAGTGAAGGGGGGGTTAGTGACCGAAGGGGGAGGGGGTGAGTGTGAGGGGAGAGAGCTGAGTGGGGCCAGGGGAGGAAAGGGGGGGGTGAAGTGACCAAGGGGGGAGGACGATGTGTGACTGAGGTATATGAGCAAGGGGAAGGGGGAGGGGGGGAAAAGAACCTGACTCTGCCACTGCAACGCGTAAGCCGGGCACAGCTAGTAAAACAATAAAAAATAAAATCAGAAATATAAAACATCAATCATAGTAGTAAATCATAGTCATAAAAGGATAAATATTTCAAACCAGTTAACAAATAGAATATCCAAAATTTCCCAATACCAATAAAATATTTCAAACATCTGATTGAATAAAAAAAAATCAATTATTAAAATATGTTCTAATATTTCTCCCCAAAAACAATAAAATATTTCAAAACAGTAGAAACATCAAATTATACCCAATAATTAAAGCTAATAAGGATTAAAAAATCTCCTGCTCTCCATACCTGGGATCTTTTGATTCCAGTCACCTTGAGATTGTCGTGGATTGGAGATATAGGGCCACACAAACTTTATCTTCACACACACACACGCACACACATACACACATTCATTCTCTCTCACTCTCCGTCTCATATATACATTCCTATGCTCTCACACACACTTGCTCTCTTTCACTCACAGACACATTATGTGTGTGTGTGTGTGTGAACATGTTGGTGAGAACCTTTATGTGGTACATAGGCTCTCACAGGCACACACACACTTGTACACAGGCTCTTACACAGACACAAGCACACAGGTTCTCACATAGACACACACACATGAATACAAGCTCTGACACAGACATACACAAAAAAATCTCACACAGACACAATACATATATATATGCACTCAAGCTCTCACACAGACACAAAAACATACACATGCACACAAAGCTTTCACATATACACATGCACACATGCACATTGCGCACAAGCTCTGACACAGACACAAACACATGCACATTGCACACAAGCTCTGACATAGACACCCACATGACTTCCTTTCTCCAGGCCACAGTGGGATGGGCTCCACCGTAGCTCCCTCCATCTTCTTCCCTCCGTGCCATGGTGGGATGAGCTCCATCATGGCCCTGTCAGCCTCCTTCTCTTATGTTCAGGCTGTAGTGGGATGAGCTCCACCATGGCCCTGTAGGCTAACTCTTCTTCAACCCAACCGGCCATTCTATGAAGGGGAGGTGGGAGCTGCAAATCTGTGAACACAAGAGCGCAACTAAAAGGGGAAACTGCCATGGCCTTTATTCATTTTTGGCCACTGCTGGGTTGAACTCTGTCGGCAGCCCCATGGCCTCTCCTGCTGCCGCCGGCGCCCCTTCCCCCAGGTGCAAATGCACAGTATGCACTTCCGGTTGCACCGGCCTGAAATATGAGACATTGGGACTAGAGGGTAATACTCCCTTTCACCCATGGATCACAAAATGTAGCAAGCGTGTATGTATTGTTTTGTGTGGGAGGTTTCAGTGTTTTCTTGCATCTGGTGCTGCAAGAAGTCCAGAAATGCAACACATTTTCTTCCATTCCTTCTATTTCACAACAGCCCTTTAAGTTTTCCTCCAGAATATTTACTACAGAGATTATCTCACCCAGGATGATGCTTCTGGAACCTTCCATGGAATCTTCCATGGCATCCTTGAAGGGTTTCAAGATTTGTACCAGCTTCCTCATCACTACCCAATCATGATGCCACAAGGGCAATGCACACCTTTCTCTGTTTTCAATGACAAATGATGAAGAGATGACTAGTGAACCACTAATCTCTATAGCATACATATGGGTGATATTCCAGTGGGTGCTAATATCTTGAATCACATATTTGTGAGACATCCCAAATTAGTACAGCTTCTCATGGAGAAGCTGCTTCACCTTCATACTTCTGTAAATGTGGTGAAGAGAATTAAAAATAAAATAATTAATTTGAAGGGGCTGTATAAGTGCCAGTGATGCCTGCATTGAGTAAAGTGCTTGGGAACCATAGCAACGGGTATCCAGGGAAGCTATTACCTTAACAGAGCACTGGTCATCTGCTCACTGTAACAAAGTTTAAAATAATGGTACAAATTATAGCCAAGTTGTTTTTTGTTTGGAAAATTGGTATAATTGGGAATGCATTTAAATTAGTTAATAGGTTTCCTTTTTACTAGTCTCTTGAACCAAAGGTTTTGTTTTTTTTGTTTGTTTTTTAAGATTTCTGTTAATTACTAATCTATCCCAAGTAAACACTTTTCTTTTTATGACATCAGCAATATTTTTTTTTCTCTGCATGACATTTGGTCAGTGAGGGGGTTGAGCTGGGAAAGGTGACAGAGAGAGAGCGTGCACTGCTGAGCTCTGTTACTTAGGCCTTTATACTGTGTAAAACACCTTAAAAACATTTAAGAAACACTAATTAAGAGTGAATGAGAATGAATGAGAGGGATTATTAATGTTTATTTGACTGCTAAAGGTAAGGAAAGTACTTTAGTGAGATTAAAAATAAAACAGCTGAAACACGGATATTTTCTCAGCTTTCATAGCTGAATGAAAAACTTGTGAAACTGATTGTGTGATATTATAATTACCCTGAAGTTAAAGCCCTATTAGAAGCAGACAAATATTGCTGCTTATATATATTTTGCTGTACACCTGAAGTAAAGGGTGACTGCTGCTGAATTCCAAAGGGAAATTAAAAGCACTTTTGGCAGAAGGGCAAAAGGATTTTCATTTTGGGCTTCAAGACTTCTTATTTTCAAAACCTCATTTCCATTTAAATACAATTATCTGAGAACTGTTTGAGGAAAGAGTGACTGAATGGGTATAAGGATTTTGTGTGTTATATAACTAAAGAGTGTCTGATTAATTCCCATTCGCAATATGGTTTCCGCAAATCACGCAACACGGAAACCCTCCTTATTTCACTTACAGACCATATTATTATGGGGTTAGACAAAGGACACTCCTTTTTAGGGATGTGAATCGTTTTAGGACGATTAAAATTATCATCCGATAATTTTAATATCGTCTTAAACCGTTATGGAACACAATACAATACAGATTCTAACGATTTATCGTTATAAATCGTTAGAATCGTGAGCCGGCACACTAAAACCCCCTAAAACCCACCCCCGACCCTTTAAATTAAATCCCCCACCCTCCCGAACCCCCCCCAAATAACTTAAATAACCTGCGGGTCCAGCGGCGGTCCGGAACGGCAGCGGTCCGGAACGGGCTCCTGCTCCTGCATCTTGTCGTCTTCGGCCGGCGCCATTTTCCAAAATGGCACCGAAAAATGGCGGCGGCCATAGACGAAAAAGATTGGACGGCAGGAGGTCCTTCTGGACCCCCGCTGGACTTTTGGCAAGTCTCGTGGGGGTCAGGAGGCCCCCCACAAGCTGGCCAAAAGTTCCTGGAGGTCCAGCGGGGGTCAGGGAGCGATTTCCCGCCGCGAATCGTTTTCGTACGGAAAATGGCGCCGGCCATACGCGTATGGCCGGCGCCATTTTCCGTACGGAAAATGGCGCCGGCAGGAGGAGGTCGTTCAGCGAGGGTTCCGGCGCCTCGCTGAACGACCTCCTGCAGTCGATCTCCTGCCGGCGCCATTTTCCGTACGAAAACGATTCGCGGCGGGAAATCGCTCCCTGACCCCCGCTGGACCTCCAGGAACTTTTGGCCAGCTTGTGGGGGGCCTCCTGACCCCCACGAGACTTGCCAAAAGTCCAGCGGGGGTCCAGAAGGACCTCCTGCCGTCCAATCTTTTTCGTCTATGGCCGCCGCCATTTTTCGGCGCCATTTTGGAAAATGGCGCCGGCCGAAGACGACAAGATGCAGGAGCAGGAGCCCGTTCCGGACCGCTGCCGTTCCGGACCGCCGCTGGACCCGCAGGTTATTTAAGTTATTTGGGGGTGGGGGATTTAATTTAAAGGGTCGGGGGTGGGTTTTAGGGGGTTTTAATGTGCCGGTTTTTCGATTTTTCGATTTTTCGATTTTTCACGATTTTTCACGATATTTTACCCCCCCAAACGGCAACAATACGATTCCCTCCCCCTCCCAGCCGAAATCGATCGTTAAGACGATCGAGGACACGATTCACATCCCTACTCCTTTTTATTAGTCCTGTTAGACATCTCGGCGGTATTTGACACCGTCAACCATTCCATCCTGCTGGATCGCCTAGCAGATATCGGCATCTCCGGATCTGCCCACAACTGGTTCAAGTCCTTCCTCAGCAATAGGACTTTTAAAGTCAAAATCAACAATAAAGAGTCACCCCTAACAAAATCAACTCTTGGTGTTCCACAAGGATCCTCCTTATCTCCAACCCTCTTTAACATATACCTTCTCCCCCTCTGCCAACTGTTAACAGATCTCAACCTAATTCATTATCTGTATGCAGATGACGTACAGATTCTAATCCCCATAACAGAATCAATCTCAAAAGCGCTCACCCATTGGAATAACTGCCTACTATCCATCACCAATCTACTCAACAGCTTAAACTTGGTCCTCAACGCCTCTAAGACAGAGCTTCTCCTCATCTCCTCAAATGATATCAATATCCACCAACCAACACCACTCCACTCTCAAATCACATGTAAGCAGGTTAGAGATCTTGGGGTGATTCTAGACAATCGACTAAACCTAAGGAAAATGGTCAATACAACAACGAAAGATTGCTTTTACAGATTACAGGTTCTAAAACGACTTAAACCTCTCTTATTCTTCCACGACTTCAGGACAGTCCTCCAAGCGCTACTGTTCGCCAAAATAGACTACTGCAGCGCCCTTCTACTAGGACTCCCCAAATCCACTACCAAACCTCTGCAGATGATTCAAAATGTGGCAGCAAGATTGTTGACCAGTACCAGCCGCTACGAACACATATCACCAATTCTCAGGAACCTACACTGGTTACCAGTAAATTACAGAATTCTATACAAATCAATCACCTTAATCCATAAAACCATCCATCATCAACTTCAACTTGACCTGGAAATACCTTTCAAACTCTACTCCTCTAACAGACCAACTAGAGACATTTACAAAGGCACTCTTAATGTTCCCCCCACTAAAGCCACACGCCTCGCTATGACCAAAGACAGAGCCTTTTCGATAGCAGGCCCTTCTATTTGGAACAGTATCCCATCAAACCTCAGACTGGAGCCAAGCCTTTTAACTTTCAGAAAAAGACTTAAAACCTGGCTCTTTCACCAAGCCTTCCCTGAACCACCAGACAATCACTAGTTGGCCTTCTTTCCTACCTGGTCTGGCTCTCCGTTTCTCAAAGAAAAAATAAATGGACTCTGAGACATTCAGGTTAAAGTACCGTTCTTAAGTTTATTAACTTGTACACGCTATGGTAAAATTACTTTTACTGGCCTTTCTTCTTTCCAGCTTGTTGCAAGCTTCCAAGTTCTCGCCCCCTGTTGATTGTAACTTTGACTTATTCCTACTTATTGTTATCTTTCGTTTACGTGAATTTATTACTCTAGTTTTCTTTTTTCCCTTTGTTAAACTGTAAACCGATCCGCTATGGTAATTTACTATGAAGATCGGTATAAAAAACTGTTAAATAAAATAAATAAATAAATAATTTATTCTTATCCACCTTTCCTAGTTGTAGACAGGGAACTGAATTAGCCTTTTATTTTGAAGCTAGTAACATTAAAGAAAGTAAAAATTGACAGTCTCAGGGAGACAGGTTCTTTTATTGATTTCTTAAAGTCAGAATAGTAGAAAATTGTTCCAGAGACGACATGGTCAAGCATAATGTCCATCCAGAAAGAACTGTAGCCTTCAAAATGTTTCATCTTTGTTCAAAAACCAGCGTACACAAATCATCGCGGGAGTCATAGATAAGTGCACCAACGAATACACATGTAAAAGTATTAAAGACTTTAAAAACCGTGAAATTTGCAAATATTATTCAACATATTAACAGAGAATGATATTAGTAACATTAGTGATATTAGTCCTATTACATTAATATAGTTATAGTTATCTGAAATGTTTGGAATGTATTAAAACCTGGTACCAAGGTTAAAATATATTTATTTGTATCATAATTCATGTTTATATTTGTTTTCCCAGTAAACCATATTCTCTATTGCCAGTTTAATAAATTTAACTTTAATAATACCAAGTGTCAAAATAATTAATTTTTCTTTTATTGGTGAAACTTCGCTGAGGAAAATTGTAAACTGTTAACTTATAACAATTTTAATTAATTAAGGAAACCCCAAAGCCTGAACCACACAGCTACTACCTATGTGACCGTGCATAAAAACAGTTTATAATTTCCGAAGTGATTTACACTTCTATGTAAATGGAATGCTATTTTCCTGCACCACAGCCATTTTGAGTATTTAGTACTGCCTTTTGGCTTGCACAATGCACCCACAACTTTCCAAAATTTGGTAAATGAGGTGTTTCAGGAAATGCTTGACGAGAGTGTGGTAATTTTATTTGGAGGATATCCTAATTTTATCATAGAACCTGGCCCAGCATGATCAGCATGTACATCAAGTCCTGGATTGCTTCAGGCAACATAGACTATATGCCAAACTTCAAAAATGTGAGTTTGATAAGCATACCAGAGAATGTTTAGGGTATATATATAATTTCTCCAGAGGGCTTATCTATGGACCCTGCAAGGTCACCACTGTGATGATTAGGCCTGCTCCCAAGAATATTAAATATATAGAGGTGTGTTCTCAGATGCATTTAACCAAATAAACATTAAGTTATCTGGCTAAATGAAATTTAGCCACTTATCCTGTTAAATTCTGGCTGGATAACTATTTATTCAGCTAGAATTTGGTTGGATAAATCAGGGGCAGCTTAGAGACATTTTGTGGAGGAGCTTAGCTAGCCACAGAAGTTATCCGGCTAACTTTTGTTGGCTATAGTTTTATTTTTTTATTTTTCTAAATAATAGTGTTATTCAAGTAATTCTGTATATTTATTATGCTGTATCAATATCTCTATGAACTATTTTATGTTGGAATATATGCTTCCTTGAAGATCTGAGTATTAATTTGTAAATAGAGTTGGTCTGTCTGTGATCTAAGTGAAATATATATACAGTAGACAGTATATTGTAGATATGACTGCAAGAAGTATTAGATTCCAGTGTTTGAGTAGCTAATGTACTTAAGTAGTAATTGCTAATATAGTCATGTAGCACATGCCAGCTAGAACTGATTGAAAGTCAAGAATTTGCTGACAATCAAAGGATTGGTTATCAGTGTTCTGACAGAATGAGAGGAGTCATGGATGTTGTGTAAACCTGTGTTCCTCCAGGAAAACAAGATTTTCATAAACATTTAGAAAAATTCAGACGTGTGGAAAACAATAAACCATGCACATCAATAAATTTCCACATGAGTCACCACAAAAAAATCTGTTTTTCAGCAAGAATAAAAAAAATATTGGTTAGAAATTTATAGTATTGAGGACTAAGGGACCAATAAACTAAAATATGTCAACGGTAAAGCAGAACTAAAATGTTAAACCCATGTTAACATGTATTGCGTTTAATGAATGTTAACACTGTGTTATCCTTAACACATATACATTAGTCCAGGACTTCCCAAACCTGTCCTGGGGGCCCCACTGCCAGTTGGGTTTTCAGGAAATCCACAATGAATATGCAAGAGATAAATTTGCATCTCATGGAGACTCAGTGTATGAAAATTTATCTCATGCATATTCATTGTGAATATCCTGAAAATCTGACTGACTGTGGGATCCCCAGGACAGGTTTAGTAAGCTCTGCATTAGTCTGTATTAATGATAGCATAGAATGAACATAGGCTTACTTGTCAAAAATATTTATGAACTGTGCTGCATGCAAATTCATGTTAAGCAGCACATTTATATTAAAATAGGATTAACAAAATTACATTAGGCAATATGATTTGTTTTATAACTCTCCTCCCTCTTCCTCACCCTCTCTCCCCAGATAATGTAAAAACTTAACTACACTTTTTTGAGATATAGCTAAATTGTTGCATTAACCTCCAGGGACTAAACTAATGTTTAATGTAGGTCAAAATATCCTCCACATCTCTCCAGCATCCAAGATCCCCTCCCAATCAACACAGGATTCATCTTGTCAAGAAGAGATCTTGTCAAGAGGAGACAACCCTGACACCTAGAAGATCTCTAGAGAACACCCACTGCAGAGCAATTTTTACTTCTCCTGTCAAAAGGCCACCCCAAAGATAGAAGTGGTCTTCATGGAACCTATCCCTCCCAAGTTTATCCTCTCAGATGTCCAAGATGTATTGTGAGGGCATCTCTGTCTTGCCCCAATTATAATACTAGGCAGCATGGATTCACCAGGGGAAGGTCCTATCAGACATATCTGATGGTTTATGGTTTATTTGGTTTTCTATACCGTCATATCAATCAGAACCTTCATAATGGTTTACAAACATTTAGCAAGGATAGTACATTAATGCTATAGGAGAGTACAATAATGATATAGTAAAGGAATGATCATTGCTATAATATATATAAGAGGTAGATCATTAGAAATAGCAGTAAAATAGTAGTTAAATAGCAGTTAAATAGCAGTAAATCTAAAATATTGTTGACTAATATATATAAATATCAGGAGACGGTAACAAATCGTGGGAGTGTAATTAAATAGCATATCTAAGAGATAAGGAAAGCAAATGCCAAGGATTGGTCAATGGTTTTCTAATCAGTGGGCGCCTTCTTGGCGGTTTATAAACATTTAGCATGGAAAGTACAGTGATGCTATTGGAAAGTGCAATAATAATATAGTAAAGGAATGACAGCAGCTATAATATATGTCAGAAGTAAGGTTTTGGTAGGGATCTGCAGTGGAGCCACATACGTTTCATTCGGCATTCGTATTCGTCGGGGCCAGATATGTTGTATCCGTTCAAAGGGGCCCCCCAATCCGTTGATACGTGCCATTCTTATTTGTTTCCCTTTTAATTAACTACAACCCCCCCACCCTCCTGCCCCCCCCCAAGACTTGCCTAAATTCCCTGGTGGTCCAGCGGGGGTCCCGGAGCGTCTCCTGCCCTCCCTCCATCAGCTGCGAGCACCATCTTGTGCTCCTACCATGTGACAGGGGCCGACCAATGGCAGCGGTAGCCCCTGTGACATAGTAAGGGCAAAGGCTATCGGCGCCATTTTGATTACTGGCAGCCGACGGCCTGAGTGCAGGAGATCGCTCCTGGATCCCCGCTGGACCACCAGGGACTTTTGGCAAGTCTTGGTGGACCCGCAATTCTGTGCAGAAATTGGCAATTCTGCACATGGGGGAAATTCTGCACAAATTCTGCACTCCGCAGTAGCACAGAGTTCCCCCAGGACTAAAGAGAGCGATCTTGGGGTGGTAGTGTCTGGGGATCTGAAGATGGTGAAGCAATGTGACAAGACAATAGTTAAGTCAGATGAATGCTCGGCTACATAGAGAGAGAAATAACAAGTAAAAAAAAGGAGGTGATGATGCCCTTGTACAGATCCTTGGTTAGGCCTCACCTGGAGTATTGTGTTCAGTTCTGGAGCCCGTATCTCAAAAAGGATAGAGACAGGATGGAGGTGTTCCAAAGAAGGGCGATGAAAATGGTGTGGGATCTGGATCGGAAGATCTATGAGCAGAGGCTGAATATGTATACCCTGGAAAAGAGGAGATGCAGGGGAGATATGATACAGACTTTCAGATACCTATAAGGTTTCAGTGATGTATGGATTTTGAACCTTTTCCATTGGAAAGAAAGCAATGGAGCTACGGGTCATGAAATGAAACTCCAGGGGGGGGGGATGACTCATAACCAACGTCAGGGGTTATGAGTCATCCCCAGCACCAGAGTGTGCTGGAGGCCTGGAATGCTTCCAGTGGAGGTGATTAAAAAGAAAACAGTCAAAGAATTCAAAGGGGCATGGGATAAACAATGTGGATCTGTAAAGGCTAGAAGACGGAAATGAGATAAGCGTGCAGGGGGGTAACTTGCTGGTACGGCGATTACTACCCTTAGCAGAATGTATGGAGATTACTACCCTTAACCAGTATGCTTTTAATGAAACTGCATAAGGTAAACAATAATATGCATGTCCTCCAAAACCTCAGTAAATACTATGACAAACAATCGGAGGTAAATCAATAAATACTATATCATAACTCATACTTTATTAAATCCAATCCTTTATTTTATAGTAATGGTGGACCTATTCATCTTACAAATGTGAAATGAACTCTCACAAACCACTGCTTAACCTCAAATCATCACACACATACCTCATCATATCATGCTTTACCCCATCGATTTACCTCCGATTGTTTGTGATAGTATTTAATGAAACTGCAACATTGCTCTCTGCTTAAATGGCAGGGAGATAAGAGGAATTTGATTCAGGTGACAATCGAGGGCCCCGACTTCCATGGCCTGGGATACTGTTACACAGACATAAGGGAAAAAGCACAGGACTGCTTCTATGGCCAGTTCCTAAAGGAAACAGAAAAAGTGCACATGGGGATACCTTGCTGGTACAGCAGTTACTATTCTTAACCAAAACTTGATACTTTTGATGCAACCTCAGCATTGTTCTCTGCTTCAACAGCAGGGGAAAAGGAGAATTGGATTTAGACAGCAACCATCGAGGGCCTCGACTTTTATGGACTGTGGAACTGATGAGCATAAGGGTAACCAGCTAGTGCAGCGGTTACTACCCTTAATAGAAGCATGTGATTGCTACCCTTAACCAATAAGCCTTGATACCTTTGATGCAACTGCAACATTGCTCTCTGCTTCAAAGGAGGGAGGTGGGGGGTGGAGGGAAAGAGAAATATGGATTAGGGACAACCAACACGAGCCATGACTTTTTTACAGTCTGGAGTACTGATGCACAGTCCTTAAAGAAATAAAACACAGGACTGCTTCTATGGTCAAGCCCATAAGCAAATCACATCAAGCAAACTGACTTAAGCAGATACCACCATGGAAAACTTTCTAGGCAGAAAGAATGGGCCATTGGTCCTTTTCTGCCGACGTTTCTATGTTTCTATAAAATGGCATCTGATGGCCTCATGTACTCTACAGGGAATACACGTAATTTGAAAATTGTCCATGTGTTCAAAATAGCTGTAGCTTGGCGTGCAGGTGAAATTAGAGTGAAAAATAATGATCTCCATATTTGGTCACTGTCCAGATAGCAAAGTTAGGGGATTATTTTCTAAAGCTTTATTGCGTGCGTTAGGGCCCTAACGCACGCGATAAGGCCATATCAGATGCGAAAAGGACCTTTTTGCATGCGATATAATGCAAATTAGGGGGAGGGGAGGAGTCAGGGCGGGGAGAGGCAGAGTCGCGGCTTCACTGCCGATGATAATGTTACTAACATTATCGTCGTCAGTAGCGCACTGAATAGCACCACCTTTCACTGTGGCGCTATTCGGTGTGAAAGCCGGCAGCTGGCGCACCTCCATGGTGGGAAGGCTGCGGGGTTTCGCAGGCCCGCCCCCCCCCTTCGCCTCCCTGCCCCCCATTTTTGCAGGATTCATCATTCTGCGAAGAATGATGAATCCAGGCCTTAGTTGGATAAACTTAACCAGTTAACTTTGGAGGTATATTCAATAGAGCAGCCACACTATAAAATATTTGAGATGTGAATCAGTTCCAGAATTGTTTCTGATATTGGGTTTGTAGAACCACGGGAAATCTTCATTTCCCGTGTTCTGACTGCTTTTTTTTTGGCTGTCCCAAGCTGAAAAAAAAACCCAAACCCCACCCAACCCTTTAAATCTAATTATTTAGAGTGCCCCATCCTTCTGACCCCCCCCCAAAAAAACTTTCCTAAAGTATCTGGTGGTCCAGTGGGGTTCCGGGAGCAATTTCCCACTCTTGGGCCGTCGGCTGCCAGTAAACAAAATGGCGCCAATCACCCTTTGCCCTTACCATGTAACAGGGGCTATCGGTGCCATTGGCCAGCCCCTGTCACATGGTAGGAGCAATGGACAGCTGGTGCCATCTTAAAAAAATGGCGCGGGCCATCCATTGCTCCTACCATGTGATAGGGGCCGGCCAATGGCACCGATAGCCCCTGTCACATGGTAAGGGCAAAGGGCCATCGGTGCCATTTTGATTACTGGCAGCCAATGGCCCGAGAGCGGGGCGATCACTCCTGGGACCCCCACAGGACCACCAGGTACTTTAGGAAAGTTTTTTGGGGGGATTGAGAGGGTGGGGGATTTTAAATAATTAGATTTAAAGGGTCGGGTGGATTTGGGGTTTTTTTTCTGTGTGCTCTTTCTCCCCCCCCCCCCCAAAAAAAAAAAAAAAGATAAGAAAACTGCACGAAAATTTCATGGGGTTTTCCTATCGTTTTCAGGGCCCCCCCCCCCCCGATACTTGATGGATTAGAAAATATTGTACGATATTTCCATCCATTAGAAAAATGATGCAAATCCCTATTAAATATAGCCAGCTATCTTACAGTTAGCAGGCTAACTTTATCTCTTTGGCCCAATAAGATTTAGCTGGCTAAATTAGCCAGTTAAGTCTGAATATTGGAGTTAGCTTGTTAATTTAGCTGGCTAACTCAATTACTCCCAGATACGCCTCCAGAATACTCCTAACTTATATGTCTAAATTGTAGCCAACTAACTTATTAGCCGGTTAGAATTTGGCTAGGTAAGTATCCAAATCTTCATCCAGTTAAATGCTTTTGAATATGTATTTATTTATTTATTTATTTATTTATTTAGGGTTTTTCTATACCGGCATTCGTGGTTAGAAACCACATCATGCTGGTTTACATATAACATAGGGGGTGTGAACGAAATAACAGAACATAAACAAGTGCAGAGATAACTTGAAGTTACAATATAACAAGGATCATATAACTGGGGAGAGAATTAGAGAAAGATAACAGAGTAGTTAATATTAATAATTTACATAATATTGTGAAGTCTCTTATATGATGTTGCTGTCCTTCAATTGGGGTCTGGGAAGGCTTGCTTAAATAGCCAAGTCTTAAGCCTTTTTCTGAAAGTAGGTAGGCATGGTTCTTGTCTCAAATCCGGCGGAATAGAATTCCATATTGAGGGTCCAGCTGTGGAAAAGGCTCGGTCTCTAAAGGTTAGGTGGTGAGTGGTTTTGGTTTGGGGAACTTGGAGTGATCCTCTGTAGGCTTCTCTGATGGGTCTGGTGGATGTGTGTAGTTTGAGTGGTATTTGAAGATCGAGCGTTGTTTGGTGGTGGATAGCCTTATAGATGATAGTGATGGATTGTAGATAATTCTGAAGTGTATTGGCAACCAGTGCAAGCTCTTGAGAGTGGGAGAGATGTGATCTCTTCTCCTAGTGTTGGTCAGGATTCTTGCAGCTGAGTTCTGGAGCATCTGAAGGGGTTTGATAGAAGCGGAGGGGAGACCTAGTAAGATCGCATTGCAGTAATATATCTTAGAAAAGATAACTGCTTGAAGGACCGTTCTAAAGTCTCGCACATGCAGGAGCGGTTTGATTCTTTTAAGTACCTGAAGTTTATAGAATCCGTCTTTAGTAGTTTGTTTAATGAAGGATTTTAAGTTAAGATGGTTGTCGATAATTATTCCTAGGTCCCTTGTTTGGGTGGTAGGTGGAATGTTTGGAGGACATGGAGGTGGGTTGCTATTTTCTGGTGAGATGATAAGAAGTTCCGTCTTAGCTGTGTTTAATATCAGGTTTAAACTCGTGAGGAGGAGGTTGATTTCTTTAAGGCAGCGTTCCCAAAATTCAAGAGTTTTAGTGATGGTTTCTGTAATGGGATCAAGATCTGCACATCGTCTGCGTATAGGAAGTGAGTTAGTTTCAAGTGGGTTAGTAGTTGGCAAAGCGGAAGGAGGGTAAATATTAAAGAGTGTAGGGGAGAGGGAAGAGCCCTGAGGAACTCCTAAAGAGGAAGGATAGAAAGAGGATTCCTTATTATGGATCTTGACCTTATAGCCTCTGTTACTGAGAAATGTGTTGAACCATGATAGTGCAGCTCCTGAAATTCCTATGTTCGAAAGTTGCTTGAGTAGGATGGAGTGGTTGACGGTATCAAAAGCGGCTGACAGGTCTAGAAGAATAAGTAAAAGGATTGGCCTTTGTCTAGCCCCATGATGATATGGTCTGTCAGGGCTATGAGAAGAGTTTCCGTGCTAAAGCTTTACGGAATCCATATTGTGAGGGGTAAAGTATTTTGTGATCTTCAATGTAGTTGGGGAGTTGAGTGTTGACCAGTTTTTTCCATTATTTTGGCAATAAATGGAAGGTTGGAAATTGGTCGAAAGTTGTTGGGGTCCTTGGGGTCTAGGCTGGGTTTCTTTAAGAGTGGTTTTAACGAAGCTAGTTTAAGGTCTTCAATATGGATTTCAATATGCATAGATATGAAAATCCAATCCACGTGCATTATTTTCCTTCCCACTGAACACACCTCTGGGAATGCTTCCTCACAGTATGGCTAAAAGTATACAAACTATGGAAGATTACACATTCTTTTAGCTGGAATAAGTAAGGGCAGTTTTCAGACAGTAAATTTACCTGGATAAATCATGTATTTACCTGGACAAATGGCTTTGAAAATTGCCCTCCAGGAGGGAAATATTTTAACTACCTGTACAGGGCTAACATCTGCCTGCACTTTTTTTCCCATAGACTTCAACCCAAATTTTTGAAAGTGGTTTTATGTGTATAAATCTGCTTTGAAAATCTTCAGGTTCACCAGGTACATGCGTGGACATACTCCTGTGCAGGTGTAGTTTTGTATATGTAGATTTATGTGTATACATTCAAAAACTGAAAATATTTGCATAAATTCTTTCCTCACTCCATTTCCAGCAACCTTCCCCCTCCCCCCCGAAATGCCTACATTAATTGCAGGTTTGCTTGAAATCAGGTTTTCTGCCTGCTTTTACTCACAGAACCCCCAGGTTGATGTTTGAAGCATGAGTTTTCTGGCATGTAAAGCACTTTGAAAATCAACCCCTATAAGCATGTGTACTATATTATGAGGAAAAGCACAATGGGTTCCTCTGTAGTTCATTTCAGCAGCATTTTATCTTTGCTTTCCTGCAAGTGATGTTTAATGGTATATTATAAAAATAAAACAAAAAATTCAAGCTAAATGCTTAGAAAATTGAATATCAGAAAATTCAGAATTAGAAGACAGTCATTAATCACATTCACTTATTATTCATCTTCCATCTGCCTCTTTTAAACATTCATGGCCCATTAAAGGGGTGAATGGAAAATGAAGATAAGAGTTAACTATCTATTATTAAATATCTATTATTGTGGAACATTTTTTTTCTAAAGAATGGTAATGCATTTCCCCTTTAATTAGATTCTTTAAGGTGACAGTTAATAAGAATAACTGAATCTACTTTTCTTATGGTAGTAAGCTGCTAACAAATTAATCCACCAAATTAATGAATTAATCATGTGCATTAAGCAACACCGACTGGAACTGAAAACAGCAGTAATGGATGATCTGACTGGAAATCCTGTTTAGCTGACAGTCCAGGATTTGCTGCCAATGCCGATCAATTCCAGGCCACATTTGTTTGTCAAAACTAAAACAAGTAGCAGCTATTCGTAAATCATTCAAAAATGCTGACATGCAGCTATTATTCTGAACTAAGTACAGGTATAAGTATGGTGTAGGGAAACCTGACCTGGTCCAAGTCACCACCTTGTCTCATTTCTTATCCCTCCATTCTTTTTGTAACAAAATAAGCACTCATGGAGTAATTTTGAAAGCCCACGGGGTGCTTGAAATTGTGGGCTAGCCAGTGCCACAGGGGTTTTGTTGTACATGCAAACTCTGTCTCGTAAATGACGCCTGGGGTTTTCAGAGTGAAATTCCCATGCGTTCTCAACTAGCTCCTGGCCCAGCCCCCTTTTCATCATGGGGAAAGGAATCATTGTTCAATGAATTCTTTATGTTTAGATTTCCACATGCGATTATAGCTGCCTTCTTCTTTGGCTCTGGGAAAATGTACTTATTCTAATTTTCAAATCAAATTTGTTTTGCTCTGTTACTTTAAGTCTCGGAATTCTTTTTTTCCTTTGTTTCCCTTTATAAGGATATATTTTTCTGGCAGAACAGCAACTGGTACAAGACTGTTTGGGTTTTATTTTTGTTTTTGCACTAATTGCTCTGATAACAGGAGTTTAAAGATGCTTCATATTAGAAGAGAGATACTGTGTTCTGGGCTCTTTAAAACTGATTCCTTTCAGTTTTCTTTCCTACTTTTGCTCTTGCTGGTCAGGAAACAGAGCAAGACAAAATGTAAGGACCATTGTCACCACATATCTCCTATCAGAAAATTATTAAGGAAATAAACAGTTCCATATTTTGGTGTGGGAATTTGCCTACTGCTGGTTCTACACTCAAGTGGTACAGATTATAGATAATGTTTTTCCCAAAGATGGCAGTAGCATAATTACAAAGATAAAGTACTATCAGGGAATTCAGTTATAGCACGTCCATCAATTTTACTTGGCATTTCCTTGACAGGCTCCAAATTTTAATCGTAAAGATCGCCATATCATTGCTAGAACACTGAATGAAGAATTAAACTGTTAATTAATCAAAGCAGATTTAACTTTCAAATACTGTTTGGTTTTTTTAATTGTAATCATAATTGTAGGACAGTGATTCTCAACTCTGCTCTTCAAGACTACAAATAGGTCTGTTTTTTTGGGGGGGGCAACCAAAAACATGAAAATCAGTCTGATTCTTGGATTAAATGCATTCAAATCTAGATTAAGAATATTCATTGTGGCTATCTTGGAAAGAATACCTATTTGTAGCCTTTGAAGACTAGACTTGAGAAACATTGTTGAAGGTTATGTATTTCTATACTTCATAGGTTTTCTTCTGGCATACAGCAAGCATTCACACATCAGATAGTAAAGATCAAACCTATAAACCATTGACTAGCTTCAGTAGTAGCCTAATTTATAGTGGCTAGTCCACCTACAAGTGGGCATGGACTACTCTTGTTCAAAATGTGATCCATTTTCTGATTTGGGTGACCACAACCACACTGCAAACTGGCTTTGAAATTCCACTTGTGGAAATGTCGAGTGGAACTTCTAGCTGAAGTAATAAAAGAAATTTGTGGAGCATCATTTCAAGGTGAAATGAGACATAAAAAACTGCATTCATCCCGTTATGCATCACTGCACTATTCAGAGAGAATTCCTCTTATAATCGTCCTGTGTCCAAGAATCATGAAATCAGGAATAGAAGAGCCTTATTGTGAAGGTTAAGAAGGCAAAAGTAGGGCTCTGAGCAGAATATTGACAGGAGATAATACAAACAAAGAAGGTAATTATTAATCATGTTGGTTTTCATATGAAAGAGCTCTTAAAATAGAAGATTGTGAGGTTAATAAACAGAAACAATTGTAAATAAAAAGTCTACAAGAATGCATCGAGCAAAATTTATGAACAAAATGTGTATTAGTGGTAAGAAGTTGTTATGTGGCTTATATTTTCCATTTAAATTTAGAAGTAGCTGCAGAGAGCTCAAAAGACAAAAACATAGAAGGGGAGACAACACCGAGAGTGCAGAAAAGCACAAGTAATTGGTTATTTGCATTTTGCATACTGACAAGTACGACTGAAGAAAAGTATTCAGAAAAGAACTGCTTGTTGTGTAGGCACTAGGGCAAAACAGTAAGAATACATAAAACCTTTTTTAAAACACACTAAACAAGATTTACCAGGGGAATATCAGTGAATCTATACATAAGGGGCACACTGTACCTTTTCTCTTTAGGTTCTGTCAGGTTCCCCCTCCCCCCCCTTCCGTACCCTGACCAGGAATAATAAGATAAAAAAATTGTCTATGACTGGAAATAACAAGACCACACCTTTTATTTATGTGTAACATATCGGTTTGCAAGCAAACAAAACCCCTTGAACCAATAACCTCACCTGCATAAAAAGGTGCTATATCCATTTTAAAACAGAGCTTGATGTACTGATCAAATCTTGGAAAAGACCAGCATGGCCTGACTCAGATTTCTAATGTGTGGGAAAACAATGGTACAGCCCCCAAGAGTCACCACTGTGCCCTGCACTTATCTTGCCTCTTTGTTACTGTCACCTCAGCCTATCATATATTATGCAGAACTGGATTCCTCTTTCTTTCACGCAGCCTGCTCATATTGGGGCCGATAAAATAAGACCCGTAGCAAAACAGGCGCTCGTATGGAAAAATGCGCATACCTGAGCATGGTATGGGCCTATGCAATTAAATAAGCAGCTGCATCCGGGCTCAAAAACCCGCGTCGATAATCCGTGCATAAAGCGAGCAAGCAAATGGGTCTCCCTGTTAAGCGAAAAATGATCCTGGAAAACATTTTTAATATTTCCAATAACTGTGCTGCAGAAACATGGCAATATTTTCATGGATGCTAATTCACAACAGTCTTGCCGCTCTTCTGGCCGTGTATCGTCCGCCAGGCAAGCACCTACCTCGGACACCATGTACAAGCACTTTGCTAAGCTGGCCACTCTGAAGCTGAGATAGGCGTTTCAGCCAGGGTGCTTACGGGCCACTAGTGCACTGTTCGTGCAATCTATACGATAGGGTGCCCAGTAAGGTGCCTACGTACCTTGCCATTTCGGCGCTGAGTTAGGAGCTTAGTTTGCTCAGCAAAAATGCCTGATTGGGCGCTCAGAAACTAGTGAATATACCCGTTTGGACACTTAGCTAATCACAATTCTGGCCGTGAACATGTCTCCCTCTTCAGCAAATAGTATGTCACTACAATTTATGTTTATGAACATGAATGACTGTGAGTTAATGACAAAAATGGCAATTTATGTTCATGGATCATATTGACACCACATGGCAGCTGTAATGGTGGGTAAAAGATTGCAACAATATCCGCTCTGCCCTGTACAGCCAATGCTATATTTCCCGTGCTTAACACTGCGCCAACAGAAGCAGCACTGCATTTCCCCGCTAATAGAAAACACCATTATTGCTGTCATGTGATCTGATTTTTGCAATCAAGACAAATTTGCCTGTTTGCATGTAAAACATAATTATATTAATAAAAATAAATTCCAGATTCAAACATTTACTAAAGTGGGATATGCGTTCACGGGACAGTTTCGTGATCAGGTAGTGCCTTTCTGGGCACCCGATCCCAGACACTCGCTACTAAGTAAGCGCCTAGCTCAGAGCCCGAGCGGCAAGATTAATTAGGCACCTGAACATACAGGTTTCACGACCAAATAAGCGCCTAGTTCAGCTTCTGAGCAGCAATAGTAGATAGGCGCTTTACTTGGTCGTGAACGTATGCCACCAGGTGCCCAGAAAGGTGCCTAGCTGCTGTAGCTGCTCGGGCTCTGAGCTACGCTCTTACTTGGTCGCGCCCAAGCAGCAACAGAAGCTAGGCACCTTTCCCAGTTTTGGTGCTGCACTGGGCATTTAAAATTCACCTTTATTCCTTTAGTAAATCCAATGTTAATTTTTGGGTTAACTGGGTGTAAATTTCCAATTCAACACCCAGTTGTAACCCAGCTTAATAAATGGGCCCCCAATACAGCCAAATAATCAATTTGCCTTGAATTACCAATGAAAGGTATGGTCTAATATAATATATATATATATATATATAATATATATATATAATTTATTTATTAATGTTTTTATATACCGGCATTCATGATAGAATCAAATCATGCTGGTTTACAATTAACAGGGGGAGTGGGTGGTGAAACAAGAACATAAAATGAGTGCAAAGAAACCATGAAGTTACAATAAACAAGGCTGATCGAAACTGGGAGAAGAGGGAAAGCTAGAAAGAATTAACAGAGTGTTATATATACATATATAAATATATATTATTGTTCTCTATTAGAGACTAAAATTCTACCTGGGTTCTTACAGAACAAGTTTTCTGTTAAATTATGACAGTAAAATTATTGTAAAAATATTTGCAGAAAGAATCAAATGTCATCTCCCATTATTTATACATATTGACCAAACTGATTTTATTACAAACAAATGTCCATCATATAATATTAAGACATTTTTAGCAGCTAATTATATCCAAATCTAAACAAAAAATGATGATATTATAACATCTTGGAAGCAGAAGAAAGGCATTCAATACAGTGGGGTGGCAATATCTATACAAAATATTGGAAAAATATGGTTTAGTTGGTTATGCACTGAATTGCAAGAAAGTAACCAAGAATCCCATTGTGTCTGACAATTGCCTAGATACTGACATCTCCTGATGTCTACCTTCCCTGACCATTGTCTGGATACCGTTAGCCGTCTGATCTTTGCCTGGCCTGATTATTGCCTAGATACTGATGCCGCCTGTCCTCTGCCTTCCCCGACAATTGCCTGGACACAGACGCCATCTGACCTCTACTTGCCCTGACCTCTGTCTAGACCACATCTCTGTTGTCTGCCACCTGTCCTGATCTTGGCCTGGTTACTGATTCTGTCTCTCGTCTTCTCTGGCCCCTCACCTAAATCCTGCTAGCCTTGGAGCCAAGAGCCCAACCTGCAGGGGAAGAGGCTGGTACAGGTGGAGCCTAGACCTTGTCCCGGTCAGAGTGAATCTGCCTCCTGTCGGTGGGGGCCTAGCCGGGTTACCAGACGGGCAGTACCAATCTCACCACAGCTCAAGGGCTTACACTCTGTGACGGTAGGCAGGTGCTGTCACTTTTAGATGGGTAGATAGTCAATTTAAACATAGCACAAGTTCAATTATTTTGCATGTTACCATCCAGAATGCTCTGTTAACTGGCATCTTGCCAAGGCAACACTTTCGGTGGAAAGAGGAGGTGGGGGTTTTGATTAGGGAGCAAAGTAGCTTTTCTTTTCTCTGCTCTATCCACTCCAGCCTCACCTCTCCCCTCATGTTCCCTGCTTGGGGGGGGGGGGGGGGGGGTTGGTTGGTGCTGGAGCAGCAAGCAGAAGGCTCTCAGATAACCAGCATAGTTGATTAAGCAGCACCCTCTATTCCCCATGGATGCCGGATAGTGGAGCATTTATAGTACCTCGTTCTATTTTTCTCTCAGTACCCAAAATCTATACCAGGATAACTTGAATTATGTGATCAAAAAGACATTTGTAAGTTTAAAATCATGGAACCAAATCCCTCTTTTGTTAATGTGAAAAATATACCTATGTAGTGGGACCCCCTTGGAAGGTAATCTGGAAAGGCGACAAAACCCCTTATTCAAAAATAGCCCTCATAACAGAAAACTCCAAAAGGCTCTCTCATCAAGATCTGTAAAAATTCCTCACATTCTTCTACCCCCTGCCTTTGACTAGCCACGGGGGCAAAAAAATCCAGAGCCCTGCCCTTTGAGATACCAGGGGTTTGCTCTTCTCTCAGGAACCTGCCCCCCAAATCCTAAAGTACAAAAATATCCCAAACTCTTCCACTCTCCAAATCTTCTCTCTTAGTCCACTCTCATCAACAAAGACCACTTCCTGATCACGCCCCTTGGGAGAGAGGCAATGACCTAGATCATATGCCCAGGGGGGGTATTAGTATGCCTCAACCTCATTCCCCCAAAAGGTGAGGATAAAGCAAGAGGAGGACTCCAAAATGTAAAAAACCCTTTGATGAAAAATATAGGGAAACATATGAGTGACAGGCCACACCTAATTAAAATGTTTGCATTGCCAGAAGTGCTGTATTCCTTACAAAAGCTCCCACTTATTTTGAAAAATACAAATACTAAGCACATTAAATTTGTTGTTGTGAATCTGGAAGGAGGACAAAACTAGAATCTCATGTAAGAACCTAAGCAGCCTGAAAGATAGAGGAGAATTCTCAGATTGGCATCTTTACAGCAGCACAGCTCAACTGCAGATCACACTAGATTGGATTTAAAGAGATTTATAAATTCTCTATTAGGACTCGAGATAAAGCTGTAGCCCCTAATTGGTCTCTGACAACACAATTACCTTACCCTCTGAAGAAGATTTCTCATATCATCTATGAAAACATATTGCTCAGTCCTATCATTTTACCTTGGAAGTGAGTTAGGAAAAAGTTGGGGATGTAGCTAGAAATAGTCTCCTTTCTTCCTTTCACTGGAAACCCAGATTAATGCTGGGGATGTATGTCAAAGGCTTTATGAGATGACAATCTCATGGACTAAGGAATATTTCATATGTAGTAGAAAAATAGCTTATGACCAACATCAGATTTTAGAAATTGAAAAGAAGATGTGATCCAACAGACAAGGATTTATAAAGATATTTTCAGATGAACATTACACAGTTAGTGTAACTGTGTTTAAAAAAGGATTGGATAAGTTCTTGGAGGAGAAGTCCATTTCCTGCTATTAATTAAGTTGACTTAGATAATAACCACAGCTATTACTAGCAACGGTAACATGGAATAGACTTAGTTTTTGGGTACTTGCCAGGTTCTTATGGCCTGGATTGGCCACTGTTGGAAACAGGATGCTGGGCTTGATGGACCCTTGGTCTGACCCAGTATGGCATGTTCTTATGTTCTTATTTAATTCATTAAATAAAGAAGCATTTTGGGTAGGGGTTGCCAACTCCAGTCCTGCGAGCTATAAACAGAGGGTTTTCAGGATATCCACAATATGCAAGGGAGGGAGTGCATGCAAATACATCTCATGTATATTCATTGTGGATATCCTAAAATCCAGACCTGTTTTTGGCTCTTGAGGACCCTGAATTAGGGTAAATATACATGGATTAAAAAACTGCCTAAGAATGGTATCTCCCCTATCTCAAGTATATGCATATTTAAACAGAGAAAATCTCAAACAAAAGTGGCAAGAAGAACTAGCAATGGACATATTGAAGACTAGACAAAAAAAAAACCTGAAAGAATCCTGAAAATTACTTTTTCAAATTATTACAAGGGAGTGAAATTTAAACTCTTTCAAAGGTATTGTATTACCACCAATAGGGCATTTAAAAAGTGATTACTCTTATGAGAAATGCTAACGTATATTAGTATAGAGGCAAATGTACTGCTTGTACAAAATGCAAAGCCATTAACAACTTTTGCATTTTGATTATGGATCATATTTTTCAAGCCATTCCAATTACGTTCCCAGTTACCCATGAGAGTATTTTATTGCATGATCAGAATGCCTCTGCCAGATTCACCAAAACACATAAAGGATTGAAAGGTTAGCAATTTTGATTGGCAAGAAATGGTTTTTTGCTAAACTGGACAGTGGTAGAGAAGCCACAGTAACTTAAGGCCCTATTTTCTATGGGCTTTTCCCTTAGGCACAAAATTGGGAGAGAACTTAAATAGGCCCCTTAGTGTTTCACTTTAAAGATAGGTGACATGGAAATGGATGGAGATGGTCAGTTGATCTGGGATCAAGGAAAAGGTAAAGGGGCTTTTTTGAATCAGTCCTGAGACTTTCTGAATCTGCTTCTCTTATGCCTAAAAGGCCTGTTTTGGTCAAATAATGGAAAATTTGGATCAAAGGTGGAGGTGACTATCCCTTGTTTATTTACTGAATTAGGAACATGACAGCCCTCCCATAATACTGAATGGCATGTATATTCATCCTTCCCTCCTCTTACTTCTGTTTTCATCATCTTTCCCATCTGGTTTATGGGATCATTTTTCTTTATTTCACTTGCCTTACTCCGAAGATGATATATTACTCATTTAGGATTGATGCAGTCTATTTTATCATGATTTTTGAAACTGAATTTACTTAAATAATGGATGATATAATCTCCTTAATAAAAAGGTAAATCAAAAATGAAAAGCAACGTACTAAATAAAAATTGCCTGTAAAAACACAGCACACATAAAGTGCTTGTCAACAGCACTATGTATTTATTGCACTGGGCCTCACATCACTAAGCCTCGTTCATGCCTTTTGTCCCATGTTACCTAGTATTATCACTTAGAATAAGAGATCCATTCATTGTAAAAAAAAAAAAAAAAAAGGGACTGTATTTTCAACACTAGGAAGAAAACAGGACTTTAAGTTAATTCACGGAAGTTCCACTTTTAGATGCTTCCATAGTTTGTCATATGAGTCAGTTCCCATGGAAACCCTGTCTGTGCAATCTTAGTATTTATCTTTTTTCTAAGTTTGGGAATAAGCAGCAAGTCGCCGGTTATGCAAGTCTTCTTCCAGATAACCACCAGTCAGAATAACAGTTGACAACAGTCAACAAAATTGACATTTCAAATATCAGAATGAAGACAAACCTTTCTTCTGCTAGTTGACAGATGCCATTCTAGAGATTTGATGTTACAGAAAAAAATTCAGATTTTCACCATTACCACTTTTTTATACAAGCATTTTCTTTATCATTTTTATCTCTTATGCATTGCCATAGTAGCAAGTAAAACTGAGGCCTAAGTAATGGCTTAATGATTCTTATATAGGAAGGGTTATCACAATACATTTAACAACAAACAAAATAACTAAATAACTGGAATGAGAAAGACACATTATGAGCAATGCTGGAGAATATCACCCTAATATGGAGGGGGGGGGCGTTGCCCATCACATTTCGAAATGATTTACTGAACTGCCTATTTTGGCTATTTTGGCATCTAATACATGTTAAAGACAAGCTAACGTATATTGATGGCAGCATGTACATTGTCATTACTATTAAAGCACAATAATTCTCTGAAAAACTGTTAGAGCTGCCTTTGCATGCAAATGCAGGTCATCAATATTAAAATGGATTTCCATAAGCCATATGATTTGTGGTAAGGCAAAAAAAAAAAAAAAAGCAACTACATTGCCAGAAGAGTTTTGGAGCTAAGGTGCCTGCCAATATCTTGGGCAAACCCACCCACCTCCTACCCAATTCACCTTAAAGTAACCATCCGTGGGCCATCATCCCTCCCATTCAGAGGGGTAGAGCAGCTCCCAACCCTGATAACCTCCCCTGCCCTGCCTGAGAGCATTGAGGTGGGGTCTGAGCTCCCAAGCCCCTTCCCAAGTTTCCCCTTATCTTACCCCTCCCTATCCTTCTGCTTGCTCACCTGACACATGTGGACCAGGAGCATTTCAGCCTGGGTTAATCTTGACAAATCATGTGGATTTCCTGAGATCTATGTCAATAAGTAAGATAGATCCTCTCAGGGGTTTTGGCAAATTATTAAATCAGCACACATCTTAAGGATCTGTGGATCTTTGGATCTGCAGAAATTCAAAACATATTTTTTGCTGACTCACTGCTGATTTCTGCAGTCAGAGTAGATTTTACCAGTAAAAAATAAAGAAAAAACCTTTCACAAATTAGATAAACAGAGGATTATGAGCCACTATGGTGAATGAATTCATGAATCTCTTTTAAAGGGGTCATATCTCTCTCATTGAGAAGAAAGTGCTCAGTGGTTCTCTCAGTCTTCTGCATTCCGCTGCCAAGGGCTGATATTCCCTTTCTTCTGTCTTAGTTGTGCTATGTTCTCAGATATTGTCTTATATTTTAAATTATATTTTTCAGTTAGAAAAATACAATCTTTCCTAAAACAATCAGACATTGTTATGTTTTTCATGGATTAAATAAAGTGTAGCTGCAGTGACCTGATGAAGGCACCATAGCTCTCAAAAACTAGTCACAAATGTATTGTTAGTCCAGTGAAAAGGTCTCATCTACAACATATTTATTGACCTTTACTTCCATGTCGTTCATAGTACAACTAAGGAAAATAGTGAGGCACTCTATTCTCCTGAAGTGTCAAAGTGAAACTTTAAAATATATCTTTGGTTTTAATTTTTGTAAATATTAATAAAAGTTCATTCTGAAAACTAAAAAATAACTAGAAACACTTTTTTAACAACTAGTAGCTAGACATCTCCACCATGTTTGAAAAAAATTATCTTCAAGTGAAGTCAAATAACCATCATCTAACTTATATCTAAATTATTCTGAAGGGCCTATGTAATAGAGCAGTGGTGTGTATACTATGGCCCACAGGCCAAACCCCAGCCCAACTATCACTTGGACCCTCTCTATTATGTGCCAGCCCACTGATGCACTGACCTGCCTGCTCGACATCATCATTATCATCAAAGGCCAAGTTATCGCCCTTGATGATGCTTTTTGCTTGAGCAGGGAGACCAGTACATTAGCGTGTGGCATGGAGAGGTCCCATTCGTCGGCACCAGCGGGATTCCCTCCAGCGAGGAGAGACAGAGATGCAGCAGCAGTGTCTACTGGAGCCCAGGCCAGTGAGACTGAAAAAGAAGATAAAAGACAAGGCAAGCCTAGGTTGGCGGGGACCAAAGGAGGAGATGGAGATGCAGAGCCCACTGGAGGAGGAGAAGAAGAGAGTAGGTATGTGGTGGTGGCTGCCGCTTCAACCCAGGCCTGCGGGGCTGAAGAATGAACAGAGGTACAGCTGTGTGTTTGATAGCATGCTTGTGTGTGTGCCTATGAAAGACAGAGAGAGATTGGGAACCTGCTTGTGTGTGTGCCGGTGGTTAAAAGACCAGAAACAGAGAAGGATTAAATGGTCTGTTTTCACAATAGAAAAGGTAAACAGTGGAGTGCCTCAGGGATCTGTACTTGGACTGGTGCTTTTTAATATATTTATAAATGATCTGGATAGAGGTTCAACAAGTGAAGATGACACAAAATTATGCAGAGTAGTTAAATGTCAACAGATTGTGATAAATTGCAGGAGGACCTTGTGAGGCTTCCAAATGGCAGTTGAAATTTATTGTGGACAAGTACAAGGTGATGCATACAGGGAAAAGTAACCCATGCTGTAGATATACAATGTCAGGTTCTATCTTAGGAGTTACTATCCAGGAAAGAGATCTAGGCGTCATAGTGGATAACACATTAAAATCATCGGTTCAGTGTGCTGTGGCGGTCAAAAAAGCAAACAGAATGTTAGGAATTATTAGGAAGGGAATGGAAAATAAAACAGTGGATGTCATAATGCCTCTGTATCACTCCATGGGAAGACCACACCTTGAATACTGTACTCCAACAGTCCAGTGGGATCACTGAGAGGAGAGGATCACCTTGCTAGTTAGTAGCTGGAAATAATCAGTAAATACTGGTAGGAGAAATTTTTAAAACTTAAACGTATTTAGGGAGAAGTAAACTAATGGGGTATATTAATATTTAGTGTGTTCATGTGTTTTGTTTTAAATAGGTAGTTAGAAAGGCAGGCAACAAACAGAAATTTGTGTGTTTTGTTTTAAATACGTAGTCAGAAGTCAGGCAACAAAGAGAAGTTTGTGTGTTTGTTTTTCCCACCCCTTCCACCCCTCTCCCCACCCAGCCCTAGCTCATCCTTTAATTTATAGGCAGGTGTCACTTTCACACTTAAAACAAAATTAAAAAAAAAAATCAGCCTTTTAACTTAAACTCAGAAATTCCGCACACCTTATCAAGAGTTTGATCATTCCCTTGTAGGTCACTACCAGATATATAGTAAATACACTAATACATTTAAAGGACCCTAATTATATGCAATCCTACACCCATAGCAACCTAAAACTTAACTAGAAACTGAACAAATTTAAGATGAAGGCAGCAGTCCAGCAGCAAGAGGGCAGCCTCCCAGTCTTTTGCATCAAGGGTCATAAATATGATTTGTACCCACTGGTGAGAAATTGTACATGTGCATCTGATGCAAAGAGCTCCTGTCTCTCAGAGAATGACGATCTCTGGAAGCTAGAGTGGCAGACCTGGAGGAACTGAGGCAGACAGAGAGATATATAGATGAGACCTTCAGGGACATAGTAGCTAGCTATGTCCCAACTCAAATCTGACATCCCTGGTACTGCCTTGGAGGAGGAAGGTCTCATGACAAGAGAGTATCAACCTGGTGCAGAAGAAAATGATCCTGTAGCAAGGACCTGCTCTCCAGGTGGTGCATAGACCTCTCCCACCGAGAATGTGTCTCCCAGGCTACTGCCCAGGAGGGAAGGGTTAGGTCGGCCATCATAGTTGGTGATTTGATTATTAGGAATGTAGACAGCTGGGTGGCTGGTGGGCATGAGGATTGCCTGGTAACATGCCTACCTGATGCGAAGGTGGTGGAGCTCAGGCAACACCTAGATAGGATTTTAGACAGTGCTGAGGAGGAGCTGGCTGTCATGGTACATATGGGAACCAGGCTGCTGATGCTAACCTTTAGAAAGCATACAGAGTAGATTTTAAACTAGAACAAAGGGGAAAGCCAACAGTCACTCAGCAGTGCATGGTTCGGAGGGAGGTATCTTCAAAGGATACAAATGAAGCATTAGAGTTAGGGCATCCCGACAGTGACAGAAAAGTAGTCCAAGTGCCTATAATAAACTTACCTGAGCTAAATAATTCCAATTTATCCCTGTCAACTGAAAATCAGAATGTAAATACAAACAAAAAACACTCTTTGAAATGTTTGTATGCTAATGCCAGAAGTCTAAGAATTAAGTTGGGAGAATTAGAGTGTATAGCAATGAATGATGACATAGACATAACTGGCATCTCAGAAACATGGTCAAAAGAGGATAACCAATGGGATAGTGCTATACTGGGGTACAAATTATATCGCAATGTCAGAGAGGACCATCTTGGTGATAGGGTGGCACTTTATGTCTGGGATAGCATAGAGTAAAACAGGATAAAGATCCTGCATGAAACTAAATGTAACAATTGAATATTTATGGGTAGAAATCCCTTGTGTGCTGGGGAAGAGAATAGTGATAGGAGTATATTACCATCCACCTGGCCAAAATGGTGTGACAAACAGTGAATGCTAAGAGAAATTAGGAAAGCTGACCAAACTGGTAGTGCAGTAATAATGGGAGATTTCAATTATCCCACTATTAACTGGATAAATGAAACATCAGGGCATGCTAGAGAGAAAGTACGGAGAAGGGCGACCAAAATTATATGGGGCATGGACTGACTGCCCTATGAGGAAAAGCTAAAGAAGTTAGGGCTGTTCAGTTTGGAGAAGAGATGACTGAGGGGGATATGATAGAAGTCTACAAAATCATGAAAGGACTTGAACAAGTTAATTTAAATCAATTGTTTACTCTCTCAGATAATAGAAGGACCAGGGGGTGCTCCATGAAGTTAGCAAGTAGCTCATTTAAAGCAAATTGAAGAAAATTATTTTTCAGTCAGTGCATAGTTAAACTCTGGAATCTATTTCCAGAGGATGTCATTATGGCAGTTGTTGTAACTGGGTTTAAAAAGATTTAGATAAGTTCCTATAGGAAAAATCCATAAACTGCTATTACAGTAATTAATAAGCAATAGCAGCTTGTGATCTATCTATTGTTTGGATTCTTGCCAGGTACTTGTGACTTGGATTGGCCACTGTTGGAAACAGAATACTGGCTCGATGGACACCTGGTCTGACCCACTATGGCATATCTTACGTTCTTATGTTCTTAAGCAATTCTGGTCGCACATCTCAAAAAAGATATAGTTGTACTGGAGAAAGTGCAGAAAAGGGAGACCAATATAATAAGGGGCATGGAACGGCTGCCCTATGAGGAAAGGCTAAAGTTAGGGCTGTTCAGTTTGAAGAAGAGACAACTGAGAGGGGATATGACAGAGGTCTACAAGGACGTGAAAGGACTTGAACAGAGATTCATGTAAATTGGTTATTTGCTCTCTCTGATAATAGAAGGACTAGGGTGCATACCATAAAGTTATCAAGTAGCTCATTTAAACAAATCGAACAAAATTCTTTTTCACTCAGCACATAGTTAAGTTCTGGAATTCATTGCCAGAGGATGTGGTTATGGCAGTTAGTGTAACTGGGTTTAAGAAAAGTTTGGATAAGTTCCCAGAGGAAAAATCCATAAACTGCGATTAATTAATAAGCAATAGTAGCTTGAGGTCTATTTAATGTTTGTGTATTTGCCAGGTTCTTGTGACTTGGATTGGCCACTGTTGGAAACAGGATGCTTGGCTTGATGGATTCTTGGTGTGACCCACTATGTCATATCTTAGGTTCTTAAGTTCTTATGAGTTTGGGAACCTGTTTGTGTGTGTGTGCCTGTGAAAGCAAGAGAAAGAGAGAGAGAGGGAGAGAGATTGGACGCCTGCTTGTGAGTGTACCTGTGAAAGAGAGAGTCTACAATCTCAGGGTAACTGGAAATGTAAATTTTCCAGGTATTGGGGGGAGGATTTTTTTTATCCTTGTTAGTTTTATTTATTGGATGTTTGATATGTCGGCTTTTTGAAATATTTGATTGATTTAGGGAAATGTTTAAAGTAAAAGGGTTTTTTTATCCTTATTCCTCTTACTTATTAAGTGGCCTATTTGTCATCGGTTTTGAAATATGCTTTTTATTAGTATGGTTTCCTCACTGCTAGGATTGATTTATATTTCTGGAATTTGTTTTATGAGGAATGGTGATATTTCTGTTTTTGATTTATTGCACTTCATATGAGTCTGGCTTTTAGTGGTTTCCAGTCCAGATTTGTCTTCACCATACTATTTATGCTTTATGGCCTGCATTTGTGACTGAGGTAATGTGGTCTGCTAGCTGGGAAAATACCTTGTATCTGTTGGGTTGAAGGTTTTTTTGATTTTGGTAAAGGCTGGTGATCCGTGATTGAAGTTGCTCCTTGAGTGCTAAAAATAATGGCAGTTAAGCCTGCTGGATACTTAAATGCCTGCAGCAAGGGATGGAAATTTGACTGCTGTGACAAGAACCTGCTGTGCAACACCCTGCCATTCCCCACCATGCCCACCGGCCCTCATTGCTCTCAACAACTTGTATGATGGCCCCAGCACAAAAAAAGGTTTGCCCATCCCTGTGATAGAGTACATATCGTGGATGAAACTCAAACACAACAAAAAGAAGACCAAGGGAAGAAGAACAAAACATAGAAATAAAATTAAGTCAAGAAAATGGAGGAAGAAAAACCGCATATCCCTGGAGTAAAACTCTGGGAGAGGGATGGATAGGGTTCCACCTGAATCAGCCACCCCTTGCCAGGCCTACAAGGGAGGATAGAAGGAAAAGCAGAAAAAGGAAAACAGATGCTAAATTGAGCCACTGAACTGGGCTCCAGAGATGGTAGGCCAGACATGGGGGAACACAAAGGAAAGTCCCAGAGGCTAAGCCAAGTGGAAAATCAGTTCCAATTAATTAAACTGGAATTGGATGCCTAAGAGCCAGAATGGGAAGGTCTCAGGAAACAGATAACTGGGGTGAAAGGCCTCAACTTTATACAAGCTAGGCTGAGTGAACAAAGGAGGGCACAGAGATCTTGTTGGTGTTTGAGGTAGTTGTGGGTGGATCCTTGGGCCAGTGGCAGATGACCACGCCCCCGGGGGAAGATCCCGAGAGGGACCACCGGTCAGGCTCAGAGTATGGAGACAGACACACACTAGTTCTTTTATTAAACAGTATATTGAACTACCAAAGGTGGCAATAGTGAGCTGGAAGTGCCTGGCAGGGCTGTAGTCCCTCAGGTACTGGAACAGCGATCCTGGATAACTGAGCTGTAGAGAAACTGAATATAGTGAGTAGGCAGAGTATGCAGAGTTCAGGAACAGAATCCTGATGGTAACACTCACACAATAGTCTCTAGAAGTAGTCCAGGTGTTGGAATGAGTTAGGCCCTCGAGGAGCGAGTACCTGGTTCCAGGGAAAGCTCTGAGAGAGAGAAGGTAACTCACTGGTGTAGTAGGCAGCGATGACTTCCAGGCAGAATAAATATTCAGCAACCAGTCCGGGAACATGGGCCCTCAAGGAGCGAGTGCCGGTTCCTGACTGTGACCTGAAAAACAAAGACAGAGCGAGGCCCCCGAGGAGCAGGTACCCCTGGTAAGTCCGAGGAGGCAGAGTAGCTTGGAGAGTGCAAAACTGGTCTGTAACCAACTCCATAGTAACTCCTCTCTAACTCGATCAGTTAGCGATTTCTAAGACCTTATATATCTGGAACGGATGACGTCATCTCAGGGGGACGCCCCTGAGATTCGCACCACTGCTAGTACATCAGTCGGGGCCGTGCCATACGCGCACCCTTAGGCTCTTGTGAATCATGGTGGATTGCAGTGTCAAGCCACTCTGGGGACGCCGGAGGGAGTCGGCAGAATGACGCCGCAGCAGCCAACCTTCCATTAGAACAAGAGGGAGTCGCCAAGGAGGTAAGGAGGGCGGAGTGGAGACGTCGAGCAGTGACAGTCGCAACAGATCTGGACAATCACAGTCATATAAAGAAAAATACAACATTCTTGAGGCTAGAAATTCAAAATACACATGCTGTAAACTGCTTGAGCCAAATTAATAATGATGAACGTTCTATAAAGTAAATGGTGAAGAAATCTCCGATTTGAGCTTAACATTATGAAATATAACAACGGGTGAACAGAGCTTAATGAAAAAGGTTAAATTGCATTAGAGAATACAGTACTTGATAATTTATTCATTGATGCTGTACTCCAGAAGTGTGTTTATTTTAGATACACAGCTGTGCTTGCCATAAAGAGCAACAGAAAGCAAAGGAAGTATACCATATTATTATTCTTGCATAATTTTTTGTCCCCAGACAATTTTGTGCCATAACATTAAACAAAACTTGGAAGTTAGGGCTAAAGTATAGAATGTATTTGAAACAGTTGTAGTTCAGTTGTCTTGAGATATGGGCTGTGGAACAATAAATAAATAATGTCCTTGGGAATGAAATGCTGACATCCATTCTCTTTTGATTTGTCTTTAGCAATTGGTCTGTAGAAAAATTGTTCAGTTTTTATGAGATAATTTTAAAAGACTTGTATTAATTGGCGCTTTCTCTCGTCTCCTCCTCTCGCTTCTACCAGATTGTTCTGTACTAGTCTCCGCACCTTCAGCTGCTACATACCAAATATTTGGAACAAGATACCACTAACTTTATGCCTTGAGCCCTGCTACCTCACTTTCAGAAAAAAAATTACAGCATAGCTCTTCACCCAGACCTTCCCATCAGAAACCTCCAGTCTGCTGATCTAATCACCTGACTACCTCTCTTGAAGACCATACATTCTACATTATTTGATTCTTACTGCTATTCCAACTGTAAAGAAGCCAGCTGTGAATTAGATACTAGACGTATAGCAATTCAAATGGTATTCTCTTTTTTTCAAATTTGTTGTAATCTACCTTCAGGTCATTTTTTGGTAAAAAGCAGGATATCAAATATCTATAGATAAAAAAATAATTTAATTTAATTTAAATATGTATATTCTATCTTACAAGGATTGACATCCCTTTCAGAGCGGATTACAACATTTAAAAAAATACAACTCAAAAATTACAAGAAATATATCTAATATAAACATACAAAACAAGATTACAGAATAAAATTAAAATAAAGCACAATAAAAAGAACCCCCATCTTTAACTCCCCCCAAAATGTACCTCTAACATAAAAAGAGCCCCACCTAAACTTAATCAATAAGTTCCTATCTTAAAAGAAAAAAATGATAAAACTTAGAGATAAATTTTCAAAGGGGTTTCATGCGTAAAACATAGCATATACACACGTAAATAGCACGTATGCTTGCATATGCTATTCAATAAACCTCAAGAGTACATGCGTAGTTTCCATTTCATGCATACATTTTACCAGTGGAAAAAAGGAACAGGATAAGGGCATTCTGGGGTGTGGCTGAGTAGTATGCACAGTATTTGCTATTTTGTAAAAGATATACTTGTATGCATTACCAGACTTTTTTGAACAGTTTTATACCTGCTAATTGACTGGAGCAAATGAAACTGGGTTTGTCTGTTGTCTGCAATTTTTGGATGGAAGGTCTGTCTAAGCTGTTAAGGGTTCAGAGTGAAGTGCTAGAGGGTCTAAGTTAACTGGAGGTGGACTGTGTGAATTGGTGGTGGTACTGGCAAACTGATAATTTCAAGTAGGAATTATTAGGAAAGGAATGGAGAATAAAATTAAGAATGTCATAATCCATCTGAATCGCTCCATGGTGGGACTGCATCTAGAGTACTGTGTAAATTCTGGTCACCACACCTTAAAAATATAACTGAACTGGAAAAATTATAGAGAATGGTGATCAAAATGATAAAATGGATAGAATGTCTCCTCTATGAGAAACAGTTAAAGAGGTTAGGGCCCTTCAGCTTGGAGAAGAAACAGCTGAGGGGGGATATGATAGAGGTTTATAAAATCATGAGTGTAGTAGAATGAGTAAATGTGAATTGGTTGAGCAAATTAATGGAATCACTGCTAAAACAGAGAGGGTAGTGGAGTATCTGGAATCAAGATCCAAGGCAGCATGGCTTTAATAGAGGTAGGTTTTCTTAGACAAATCTGATCAATTTCTTTTGGTGACAAGAGAATTGAATAAGGGGAGGCCAAGCCTTTGATACAGTTTTTCATAGGCAACTCATAAATAAATGACAGTTACTCATAGAGTAACTGACTGGGTTAAAAACTGGTTGAGTAGAAGGCAACAAAGATTAGTGGTAAATTAAGTTCACTCTGAGTTGAGGGGGGATGAGGGAGGCCATTAGTAGTTGTGTGCCTCAGGGATCAGTCCTTGGACATGTTCTTTTACATTTCATGAGTGACATTGCAGTAGGATTATCAGGAAAGATTTGTCATTTTGTCAATGAAACCAAAATCATACAAGGTAAACCATCCTGTGAGTGGAATCCCACAGTGGTGTCCAAGACCAGTGGTGAAATGAAAAGATATAGGATGGCACTTCCCAAATTGTGGGTTGGGACACCAAATGGGTTCACAAAACTTTCAGCTAGGGTCACAAGTGCCTCAAATGGCAGCACTCTTCAAGTGTCAGAAGCAGCAATATTAATAGTGGAAGGCAGGGTAAAGCCTGTAAGCCAGCATTCACTCACAAGCCCTGCAGTTGCCCTGCCCTTGCATAAATTTCTGTGCAAGAGGAAGCCTTGCATGAGGAGGACCTGGGGCTTCTGCAGGGCCCGTGAGCTTGCACTGGCTCACAAGCCCCATGCTGACTTTCATTACTATTACTGCTGCCATTTGTAGATCACTATTGGGCTTGGAACCAGCAATGAGGGGTGGGGTGTCCAAGGGTCAACCCAAAACCTTACAAACAATAACAATGGCCTTGTCTTCTCTAAGTGCTCCTTTTACCCTTTGATCATCCAACAGTCTAACCAACTCCATTGCAGGCTTTCTGCTTCAGATATTTTTTAAAAAGTTTGTACTGTGTTTTTTGCCTCTATGGCCAACTTCTTTTCAAAACTTCTCTTAGCCTGTCTTTCAACGTCTTACATTTAACTTGCCAATGCTTACACTTTATCCTATTTTGTTCTGATGGATCCTTTTTCCAATTTTTGAATGAAGATCTTTTGGCTAAAATAGTTTCTTTTCACCTCTCCTTTAACCATGCCAGTAATCATTTTAACCTTTCTTCCACCTTTCCTAATGTGTGGAATACATCTGGTCTGTGCTTAGAAACATAGAAATGATGGCAGAAAAGGACCAAATGATCCATCCAGTCTGCCCAGCAGACTGGATGGATCATTATAAAAGTGGCCATACAAGCCACTTTTATAATTATCAGTTTCCCCAAGTCGGGGGCCTTGTTGATTTCTGTTTGAGTCCAACTCCCTGTTACCTCTTGCCATTGAAGCAGAGAGCAATGATGGCATTGCAACAGCATAAAGGTTTATTGGTTAAGGGTAGTAACTGCCACACCAGCAAGTTACCCCATGCACTCTTTACTTCATTCCTGTCCTCTAGCCTTAAGGGGATCCACAGAGTTTATCCCATGCCACTTTGAAATCTTTTACTGTTTTGTCTTCACCACCGCCTCCGGCGGAAACGCATTCCAAGCATCCAACACCCTTTCTGTGAAGAAATATTTCCTGACATTGGTTTCTGAGTCAATCGTCCCTAGAGTTTTCATTTCATGACCCCTAATGCTACTGATTTATTTCCAGTGGAAAAGGTTTGTCATTGATTGTGGCATCATTATCTTTCAGGTATCTAATGGTCTGTATCATATCTCCCCTGCACCTCCTCTCCACAGAACCCCAAAGCATAACAGAGCCACTTCCTTTGCTTAACAGTTGGCAAGGTGGTCTTTTCTTCAAATACTTCAACCTTTGTTCCTCCAAATGCATCTTGTGTGGTTGTGGTCAAACAGTTCAGTTTTAGTTCATCATCATCCAAGCACTTGTTCAAAAATCATTCAGGCTTATCAAGATGTTGTTTTTCATAGTTAGACAATGACTTCTGTTGTGAGGTCATAGAAAAGATTTCCTCTTCTTACAACTCTCCCATAAATATCATTGTTCTGTAAGCAATGCTGACTGTGAACAAACAGCTAACATTTTCAGCAGGTTGGGTTGCAGTGATTTGTGGATTCTGTTTTCCAGATCTGACCAGTTCTCTCGGGCCAAGAAGATGACGACGACCAAGAAACTATTCTTGATCTTCCAGATCTTGCCCTGAGCTCAACAATTCCATGTAACTTTCATTTCTTAATGTTTCTGATAGTTGAAATTGCTAGTTGGGAAGCATTCAGAAAGCTTTTTATAAGCTTCCCCTGCTTTGTAAGAGTGAATTATCTTCTTTTTTAAATGCACAGACAACTGTTTAAAAGGAGCTTCTAGTTGTTGAGAAGTAGACTGAATAATCAGTCAGACTATATGCTAAAACCATGGAATCATAACTGAAGACCCAATGAGTCATGTTTTGGGCCTTAACTTTTTTCTTTTTTAAGAAGTAATGAAAATCAATTGGAAGGGTGCCCAAACTTCTGCACATGCTATAAGTCACTGTTTAATATTTTCAATCTGTTTAAAATCCACAACTAAATAGCAAGTTTGCATTAAACACTGCAGAATAAGTTTGTAAAAATCTCCAAAGGAACAATTCTGCTATGTCAATAATAGAACAACAAAAGCAGAAATTGGGGTGCAAGGGTTTTGGACTTGTGCTAATGGCCGATATTTCATTGGAAAGCAAAGGCCAATGTTTGATTTGCAATAGAAAATTTATTCAAAAAAAAGTAAAAGGGCAAAAATGGCTATATTGCTGTATTTGGAAGACATGAGTTGTGTTGACATACTTTAATATGCTACTTGGGACAAGGGATTGAGAAGTCCAGGCTGTGTCAGACTAGATCTGTTGTAATCTTTTAAGAAGAAAAAAATGTTTTTCTGGTTTTCCAATATCTCTTTTCTTTTTCAAAATAATTTTTATTGGTAGCAAGAATATGCATCCATATGCCAAATAACAGTATTATACAGCCAGTGCCAACGTTGCATGGTATGGTAGTAACAGTGGGGCGGATGTTCAGAGCCCTGCTCGCGTAAATCCGCCCAAAACCGGGCGGATTTATGCGAGCAGGGCCCTGCGCGCCGGGAAGGCCTATTGTAATAGGCCCTCCCGGTGCGCGCAGAGCCCCGGGACTCGCGTAAGTCCCGGGGTTCTCCGAGGGGGGGCGTGTCGGGGGCGGGCCCGATCATTGCGGCGTTTCGGGGGCGTGTCGGCGCGTTTTTGGGGGCGGGGTATGGGGGGCGGTGGCTACGGCCCGGGGCGGTCCCGGTGGGCGTGGCCACACCCTCCGTACCCGCCCCCAGGTCGCGGCCCAGCGCGCAGGAGGCCCGCTCGCACGTGGGGATTTACGCCTCCCGACAAAGGTAAAAGGGGGGTTTTAGACAGGGCCGGGTGGGTGGGTTAGGTAGGGGAAGGGAGGGGAAGGTGAGGGGAGGGCAAAGGAAAGTTCCCTCCGAGGCCGCTCCGATTTCGGAGCGGCCTTGGAGGGAACGGGGGTAGGCTGCGCGGCTCGGCGCGCGCCGGCTATACAAAATCCATAGCCTTGCGCGCGCCGATCCAGGTTTTTAGCAGATACGCACGGCTCCGCGCCTATCTACTAAAATCCAGCGTACTTTTGTTTGCGCCTGGAGCGCAAACAAAAAGTAGGCTATTCGCGCGCCTCTTTTAAAATCCGCCCCAGTGTGTACACACAACACCCAAAACTTGTAAACAGTCAGCTAAATCAGTACAATGCGATTCTGCTGCCCTTATTTTCTTTTATCCCCCATGTTCCCCTCTCAGCAACACAGTCAATAGGCTTCTACGCATTCCACACCAACCTCAGACATCCACACATCTCATTCATCCCCAGTTTCTCCAGACATACATCCATTCTCCACATTCGCAGCAACAGTAAATCCCCCCTCCCCCCTCGAGACCAGGGAGTTCACTGCCATGACATAGTATAGCTTATTTCCAACAGACCCAGTTTGTGTTTCCTTGGGTAAGATTGCAAAGGGCGCCTGCCCAGCATTCCTCATAGTGCCAGCAATATAGTCCATCCTTTCCAACTGCATGAACATAGCCATCCTGTTATGCCAGGCCGCTAAGGTGGGAGAGGTTACAGGTTGTACCCACACCGTTAGGATCGTGCGGCATGCCAACAGGGCGGCCACTCTTTTTTTTTTAGCAATTTTTTTAACAATGTCCATGCCTGCTGCACACTTTTATCTTTGTAGCTGTATCTTTTCAATTTTTTTTCAATTTTTCTCATTTTCTCAATGTTTTCCTTTTGAAAGCTTAGCGCTAGAGCTGTGGATTTGCTTACTATCTCCCTTCCAGTCAATAATTCAAATTAGATCATATTATGATCATTTTCACCAAGGTGCCCTACCACCATTACCTCTTTCACCAAATCCTACATGCCACTGAGAATTAGATCTAAAATTGTTCCCCCTCTTATCAGTTCCTGAACCAATTGCTCGATAAACTGTCCTTCATTCCATCCAAGAAGTTTCTCTCTCATTTCACTTACCCAATTGGTATAAGTTAAATATCCCTTTATTACTGCACTACCAGTTTGGTCAGCTTCCCCAATTTCTCTTAGCATTTCACTGTCTGTCTCACCATCATGGCCCGGTGGACAATAGTATACTCCTATCGCTATACTCTTCCCTAACTCACAAGGGATTTCTACCCATAAATATTCAATTGTTACATTTAATCTGATGCAGGATCTTTATCCTGTTGAACTCTATGCCATACCAGACAAAAAGTGCCACCCCACCACCGAGATGCTTCTCTCTGTCATTGCGATATAATTTGTACCCCAGTATAGCACTATCGCATTGGTTATCTTCTTTCCACCATGTCTCTGAGATGCCAATTAAGTCTATGTCATCATGTCACTGCTATACATTCTAATTCTCCCATCTTTACTTCTTAGACCTTCTGGCATTAGCATGCAAATATTTCAACGTGAGGTTTTTTTGTATTACATTCTGCTTTTTCAGTGACAGTGATTAATTGAATCTTTTAGCTCAGGCAAGTTTTTAATGTATAGGCACTGGACTACTTTTTCTTATTATTGGCACCTCATTTTTGGGATGCCCTAACTCTCATGCTTCATTAGTATCTTTTTGAAGATAACCTGCCCTCTCCAACCCTGTGCTGCTGAACCACTCTGTCAGCGCTTTCCCCTTTGTTCTATTTTTAAAGCTGCTTCATCTACTTTTAAAGGTAGTGTGCAGCAGCTTGGTTCCATTCCTGGTTAAGGTGGAGCCCATCCCTTAGGAAAAGAACCTCCCCCTTCCCCAAGAGGTTCCCCAGTTCCTTACAAAACTGAATCCCTCTTCCCTGCACCATCATCTCATCCACGCATTGAGACTCCAGAGCTCTGCCTGCTTCTGGGTACCTGCACGTGGAACAGGGAGCTTCAGAGAATGCTACCCTGGAGGTTCTGGATTTAAGCTTTCTACCTAGAGCCTAAATTTGGCTTCCACACACCTCCCTCCCACATTTTTCCTATGTTGTTGGTGCCCACATGTACCATGACAGCAGGCTCCTCCCCAGCACTGTCTAAATCCTATCTATGTGATATGTGAGGTCCATCACCTTTACACCAGGTAGGCAATGGCATGTTACCAGGCGATCCTCATGCCCACCAGCCATCCAGCAGTCTACATTCTTAATAATCAAAAAATTGCAGAAGCCATACATTTTCGTTGTTATGAATGAGGTTAAATAAAATTGACAAAATTTTATATTGAATATGCCATTTCATGGTTAACCAGTGTAAGTTATAAGGACAGGGGAAATATGATCGTACAATTTCTAATGGATAATAGGCGAGCTGCTGCATTATGCAACAACTGAAGAGAACGTATAGATGACCGGAGTAATCCTATATAAAGGAAATTGCAATTATCAATTCCTGTGAGTATCAAAGATTGAAGAACTGTTCAAAGGCAGATAGGTCCAGTAATGGTTTAGTATGCCTTAAAAGACAGGTTTATAAAATGAGAATTTAGTTACAGATTTGATGTGAGCCTGCAAATCTAACTTGGGGTTGAGCATACCACCAAGGTTGCGGACATTCTTAGAAATATTAATGACTATATTATAAAAAAAATAGTTTTGGGAATATTATCAAAGTGAGGATGTCAAAAAATCATTATTTTTGTTTTTGATAAATTCAAGCTTTATTGTGAGACAACCAGATTTTAACTGAGGAAAGGCATAGTGTAATGAATTGTGAGGTTGAATTCCAGTCATGCCAAGTAGGAAAATAAAACTGGATATCATCAGCATAAAGACGATAAGAAATGCCTAGGGTAGAAAGAAGTTGACAAATAGGAGTCATATATATGTTAAATAAAGCTGCTGAGAGAGAAAAGCCCTGAGGGACTCCAGTATTTAAGGAAAACCATGAGGAAGTAGTATGATTTATATGAACCTGTTGAGTTCGATTTAACAGATAAGAATTGAACCAAGAGTAAACTGTTCTGGATAAGCCAATATTATTATGCCTGGAGAGCAATGTTTCATGATTAACTGTGTCAAATGCTGTAGAAAGATCTTAGAAAATAGAGACATATGAAGTGCCTGAATTGAAGCCACGATGAATTATGTCAGTACTAGAAGACAGAAGTATTTCTGTGCTGTGATTAGGCCTAAATCCAAATTGATATTGGTCAAGCAAGGAATGTTCATCTAGGTAGGCAGTGAATTGTTTTAACATGACTGATTCAATGATTTTTGGATAAAAATGGAAGGGTGGAAATGAGTATCTTAGAGGTGGTAAAGCCTAGCTCGGAGCACTCTAGCACTCACTTACATTGTTTATATCCTTATTTAAACTTAAATCTCCTCAATATCACTGAAGCAACCTTTCTATCTGCTTTTGATTTTTAAACACTCCTGTGTTTCTCTTTGGGGCCACTTCCTACAACAGTACAAGTGCTCCCTTGTTTTAATTTAACTTATTTTAATTAATATATTTTTATTTCCCTCCGTGCACTGGGGCCAAGGCCTAGAAGTGACATCAATCACCTGACATTGATTTGGACCTGGTCTGTGCCTCAATTTAGTGCTGGTGGCTTCCTCAAGGCCCCTAGATGCTTATGTCAGCCACCCTCACTTCGATCCTTGGAAGAGGAAGCATCCACCCTTGCCACTACCGTGATCGAGGGAGAGGACGCAGCAGTAGGCAGTGATTCTTTCTTCTTCGCTCAAAACCCTTCTTCTTCTCATCCTCAATGTGAGTTCTGATGGACGCAGCATGAATGCTGCTTAGTGTGCCACACCTGCCCTCTTGTGCTTCCATTTGCAGCCGAAAGTTACTCCTTCCTCTGATGGGTGCAGAGCAATGCTGCTTGCACATCTAGAAGTGCCTTGGGAGCAAATTAAAAACCCTCCCTGCGGCCATCAGCTCTCATCTTTGACAGCATAAACATTACCTTTACTGCCTTTCTTCTTCCCAGATAGGGCCACTTTTTAAAACCTGAGGTAGCCATCCCACATGTAAAGCAAAGCATTTATATATCCAGCCATCTATCTATCTATAATAGAATGATATAGCCTTAAAATTCCTTTCACTATGTGGATACTCAAATTATTATAAATGCATATAAAGAGTATCATCATCAATGTCACATTTCCATTAAATAATTATACAATTTTTTATTACAAACATCATTGAAATGTCACACGCCATTCATTCCATGAGCTCATCTCACTATACCCATACATTCATCCAGTATTTACAATCATCCAATAAAACATATATTACCCTCTAAATGAATTTGCTCTTGTGCTACTCTCTTATTTAAATCTCTGCTGTGTGTTAAATTGCCTTTCATGAACCATTAATGGACCTCAGTAATGTTACATATCTGTTCTTCAATATTTTTCTTCAATCCCACTGTCAATTTTTCCTCTCCATGAACAAAAAAGCTAGATCTGAGTGTTAAAACATGTAACAATTGTCACAAGAATTTACTTAAAAATTCCCAGTATTATAACATATATCACTTCTCACAGGAATTTACTTAGGCAGTTTCTAGTCTTATAGCATACTTCACACACAATCTTCATTCAACATTTCCCTACCAAAATCTTTGTTTTGCCTGCACATGGCTTCATGAGGGGGCTATCTGTCATGTAATCACACCAACGGCTTTAAACCACCTGGAATCTTGTAATGAAGTTCTCATTGAGATCTAACGTGTCACAGTTGGACGCTTTTGATCACACAAACATTATCTGATATATGTTTTATTGGAAGATTGTAAATACTGGATGAATGTATGGGTAGTGATGTGAGATCATGGTGTGTGACATTCATTGTTAATGTAATAATAGGTAATGGGTGATATGGTTTTTAATATGCTTTGTATGACACTATTTCAATGATTTTTGCAATAAAACATTGTATAATTATTTAAGGGAAATGTGATAATGGTGATACACTTTTAAACGCAAATATAAATAAATAAATAAATAAATAAATAAGTGTGTGTGTGTATGTATATATATATATATATATATATATGTAAACTCCAAGCAGCCAAAAGCATGCTCTCTAGCAGCAACAGCCTCTTATTCTTCCAACTTCTTCTGCCCATCGCGGCCATCAGGCCACCATGCCAGCTCTGCTCATTGTGCCAGTCAGGGTCAAGGGTGCCCTTCCTGTAACAGAACATTTAAAAATCTGTCTTTTTTAAAGCTATGTTTCCACCCCATTACACTATTTTAGATATTTCATGCCTCATGCCCCAGGGCAGTGCTATAGAATACCACACTGCTTCTTCTATTCTGGGTTACCACTTCAGATGCATCACAGGGGACTGCTGGCCTGCCATCTGACTGCTAAAAGGGGCTATGGGATAAGCTTGGGGAAAAGTCTTCTTTTTTCAACCCATTACCTCTGGATTTTACTTGGAGTTGCAGAAACTGCCGCCTTCCTTGGATGCCATTTATAATGGGTGCTGCTTCTGCAGATGATGCTGCGTACTAGCATTTGTGATCAGGTTTGAGCCTAGGCTAAGGCTCAGGCATCAGGACCTGCTTCGGGGCCAGGCCCCAGCATTGGGCCTGGGTTCAGGCTCAGGTGTCAGACCCATGTCTGACTCTGGTCTAGGCCCAGGCATTAGGACCTATTCTCCAAGCCATGCCTGGGCCTAAGTTCTGGCCTAAGCCAAGAACCAGGTATCTGGTTCGGCCTCCGGACTGGGCCCTGGTATCAGGCCAGGGCTTGGGCTGACATCTGGCCACTGCAAAATCTCCAGACCCCAGCAAAAGTGTTTGGTGGGCCTTTGTTCAGGTCTTGGCTGAGGCCCCGGCATTTGGCCCAGGCCTAGGCCAAGACCCCTGCATCACACTTGGGCTTAGGCAGAGTCCCAACATGCTACGGACTATGCCTAGATGAAGCCCCAGAATGGGCCTAGGCTTAGGGCGAGATGCCGACCTCGCACTTGAATGTAGGTTGCAGCCCTTGCTTTGGGCCTCTGCCTATTCCCTAGTCGAGGCCCCAGTTTTGGGCCTATGCATATGCCCGAGGGGAGAGTCTTTTTAACTGAATGCAATGAATAGGATTTGTTTAATTCTGGGGGGGGGGGGGGGCCTTAATTCATTTCTGGACCCCCGAAAGAAATAAACTGGCCCTTATTTGTTGCATTTGTCTACCAAACAAGAGAGAGAGGAACAGATGACAGTAGCATGCTCTCCAAATTTCAGTTTCTTCTGCACTGAGCTGCCTTCCTCTCCTATCATTCTACAACTTAAAAAGTCCTTCTTCAATATAGGTGCAGGACTTACTTTTTGATTGTTGACCCTGCTAAGATCTCCTCTTCTCTTCTTTTCTGACATGATATGATTGTTGAAGTGTGCTGCCTATTACATATGAAATTATTAATATTTATACTATACCCCTACTGTTCACTGCATGGAAAACTGTATCACACACACATAAAGTTAGATTTTAAAAGGGTTCCTCATGCAAAAACAGTCCCATTCAAGTGGCAAAAAAGGTGCAGGGCATGGGGCCAAGACTTAAGCACATAACCCCTGCATTTTGCAAGGCTGAACATGGCAACGCATGACATTATTACTGGTTCTGAAGAGGTGCAAGTCTGGAGATTTTGTGCCAGAGGGATCCTACATACCGAGGGGGGGGGGTGGGGGAGGCAGAGGCTTCCTGCTCACTGAGGTGGGGAGGAGGGAGAGAGAGAGACAATGTGACACTCTATATATCTCTCACTGTAAGAGAGGCACTTTCAATTCAGGGTGGGTGTTTAGGGATGGTGTTACATTGGTCTGCCTAGGGCACAAGGGTCTGTAGACCCTTATAACACCGCCCTCCCCAAAACCCACCCTGAGTTGAAAGTGCCCCTCTTATAGTAGGAGATATATAGAGTGTCAGATTGTTTCTCTAACAGAGGCTTTCTCTCTCTGTCTCTCTCTCTCATGAGTACACACATAAAGGCTCCACATATGCATAGTAGGGATATTTTAAATGATATGTGTATACTTGCATGCATGATATAAAATTAAGTGTATTTTTATGGGCACATGTGCTCTCCTTTTAAAATGTACCTAATACCGCATATGTGTGCTGTGCTCTGTGCACTAGTGCTGACTGATTACACATACAAAAAAACTGTTAAATACTAACTGACAAAAAAGAATGGCAGCCTGCGAAGACTTTTCTCTTCAATTTCTGAGTGTGCACTGCTCACCTCACTGGTGTCTAGACAGACAGAGACAAACAAATCACTAACTCTAGTGCAACTGCAATTTCCACACTGTCTTCCATCCTCACCCTTCCCTAGTGAAGAGAAAAATTAAAATCATCTGTAGTGCCTTGCCTCTCTTTCTGTCACCTTGAGTGAGAAAAATGTGGCACAGAGAAGATTAGAAGCAGTCCTTTACCCAGCACCAAATCCAAAAGTTAGTAAACTTTTTTTTTAAAACTCTAAGAGATCTTCTCCTATCCCATCCTTCCCTGCAAAGAGCTCTAGAGAAGAAATACAGACTGTTCCTTGCACATGCTCAGACTTTACAGTGGAAATACATCAGCATTATTTGATCCAGAGATCAGCTATAGTCTATTTAAAAAGTTTCTGCATTGTGATTTGTCCTCTGGCTAGTCTCCATGCCAACTTGTCCTGCCTTGACTTTGACTAGGCTCTGACAAGCCAGTGAGGTCACACAGGCAAGAGCTGGTTGCTATAATTTCCAGTTTTGGTTTTTTTGCTCCATAGCACACAACCATAAACCTCAATGGGCCAAGGAAATGAATGGGAAACCAAAATTAATGGGATGAAGAATATTTATTTCATTGGTGGGACCTCCTCCATTTTTGGGGGGCCACAAATGAAATTAATATGGTTCCATTCATTATGTTTTGTCCATTTGTTTTGAATAAATATACTTCCCTAATGTTACTATAAAGAGACATTCTGGGGGATGGATTTGGAGTAGGGATATATTTATAGGCATACTTTTGATTTTCGTACCTATGCTCTAGTCCAGTGGTTCTCAACCTTTCTAATGCCGTGACCCCGTAATACAGTTCCTCATGTTGCGGTGACCCCTCGCCCCGCCCTCGCCCTGCGAGGGCAGGGCAAGGGCGGGGCTTTGGTCATATGGGGGCGGGGTTATGGATGGGGTTGGATTTTAGTGCATACTTATTTATTATGACATTTATAAACAGAACCACCATTCCTCATAAAACAATAAAATTAAGAAACATAAAGCATCAGTTATAATAGTAAAACCATACTAATAAAAGAATATTTTAAAATTACTGATAAATAGAATTTCTATTAATTAAAATCATATACATTTTTATAATTTCCCAAACACCAATATTTCAAAACAGCACATATATCAAATAACACACAATAATTAAAACTAATAAGGATTTTAAAAAGCCCCTGCTGTCCATACATGGGAGCTCTTGATTTCCAGTCACCCTGATATTGTCGAGGATTAGGAGGTTATCCTCTCTCTCTCACACATACTCACATGTCCATTCTCTCTCACACATACACTGTCACATACATACACATTCATGCTCTTATACCCACCATAACCTCTCGCTCTCACAGACACTGATACACTCTCTCCTCCCCCCCCCCCCCACCCCCACCCCCACCCCCCCCCCCCCACCCACACACACTCTTACTCCCCTGGATTTTCTCATACACACTCATGCTCTCACTCTTACTGGCTCCCTCACAACCTCAGAGCCTCTCAGATAAAACTCTATGCAGCAGAAATAATGCTGAATGTTGAGAATTGTGTTATGCAGACTAATCTGGAAAATGCACTAATTTCTACATGAGTCATAATGAATCAGTCCTCAGCTGCAGGCTTCAATTGATTATCCTGGCTCCCTTTATGTTTGCCAAATACAGTTCATGTGTAACAGCAATCCTAATTCTCCACCAGATCAAGCTGATTTCACATCCCACTTCATACTTTGTCACCTCCAGCTGAGTCAAACAATTAATCTAATTACTGCCACTGCTGCCACGTGGCTATTGGGGAGGCGCTGATTGCTGCTATTGGCACTGAAGCCCATTCTGCTGCCTCCTCTGTACAGGCCCCCTGGGTTTCCACTTCCTCCATGTTGATCTCGTACATTGTGAGATCCGCCATAGAGAAAGTGCTACTCTTGCACATTCCCAAAGATTACATGTGCCAATCAGTAAAAAGTAATTTATTTTTTTTTTACATCTGCTTCCCTTTATTTTTTTGCCATTTCCTTTTATATTGCCTTTTTTTCTGTTTCTTTTCTCTCCACCTGTCTTCTTCCCTCAAACACACAGTCAGGTTCTCATTCTCACATGCATTTCTCTCTCAAACACACATACACACACAGGATCTCACTGTCACATGCTCTTTCTGTCATGCAATCATTCATACACACAGTCTCTCACTGGCACAGGCTGTCTGAGTCTCACACACAGGCTCTCTCACACCCCCACATGCTGCCTTGCTCAAGCACAGGCTCTCACTGTCACATGCTGTCTCTTTCACACACACAGAGGCTCTCACATGCTGTCTCTGCAAACACACACAGTCTCTCAATTCACTCTCACACACAATCTCTCAACTCATCTCATACTCGCACACACCTCTCTCTCACCTCTGGGCCTCTTCTTTACGGGTCGCCACAGGATGGGCTCTGCAGCAGCCCTGGTCTTCTCGGGCCGCGCTGCTCCTCTTCTGCACGCGGCTGACGCGCCTCCTCCTTCCTGCCCGTGCGGCTCCGGCAACATTTGTCTTCCGGGGCAGGGCGGGCAGGAAGTAAGTAGGAGGAGCACCGCGACGCGCTCCCTTTTGGGGTTGGAGGAGGCAGGTCTCCAGCTTCACCCCGCCTCCCCGCAGTAGCCGCGGCGCCACGGACCGGCAAAAAACCCCAACGGCCCGGTACTGGTCTGCGGACCGGGCCGTTGGGGTCAGTTTTGGTCAGTTTTGGTCGAACGACCTGTGTTTTGGTCGAACGATCAAAACACAGGTCGTTCGACCAAAACACAGGCGACCCCTGTGTTTTGGTCGTTCGACCCCCGCCAGGGTCGCGACCCACAGGTTGAGAACCGCTGCTCTAGCCGGTATATTATGGAGTGATACACATGCATCCATTAATTTTAAAAGCAGACTTGCTCATGTAAGTCTACTTTAACAATTTAGGCTAATTTGCATGTACTTTTTATATGCAGACTTTAGCTCTAAGTGGGTTTTATAAAATAACAATCCATATGTTTTGAACAACTATCTCAATACATTTCAGTTTTTGTCTTCCAGTGGCACATGATAACTTTATACAGCTATAAGGGATATAACTTTTCAATAAATTCCTAATGTTTTCTTAATTAAATGCTGCAACATTTCCCAAATGACATTAATGTACTAATTGAAACACTAATATACTTTGTACATGTATGTAAATGCCATAAATATTTAAATTTATTACAGTTAGCAGCTGCTTAGTAGTCTTAATTAAGAATTAAACTGCTAGTTCTGCAGAAGGAAGTAAATTGTTTGAAGATGGTACACAATCTATCCACAAAAAGAGGTATTTTATTATCTATCTTACATTTTGGATTTACAAATCTGGATGATAAATTTCAAACTGTTAAAGAGTAAGAGTTTGTAAACCAGAACTGATACAAGGTGTCCCTGATGTATTCTATATAGCTGTCAGAAATGTTATGACATATTAGGTGAGTGAGGAGAGGGTCTATCTCTCCTTTATCTGCTTACTTTGTGCATGAATTTCAGATTGTTATGTATATAAAGTACGCATGTGCACTTCACATGAGCATCCTCACCCTTCATCTCCTCTGGCTCCACCTCCCCTTCCACCTCCCCCTTCTCTATATTCCTCCCCAACCCTCATACAAAATAACAAAGTGACACCATTAACCTGAGTGGAAATAAACTGGAAACAGTACTTCATTTAAGTGTTCTTAACAACTAAACCTCAATTTAAAACCTTTACAACTCACCAAAATAAGAGGGCACCATGTCACTTAATAATCCTGAACTCTTTTAATATAGAACGTTTTACAAAATATGGCACTCCCATCTCAGATTACTAATTATGTGAGTCATCCCCACAAGTAACTGCTCTATGGTGCAATTTCTTTGCCTCCTTATTTCTATTACCTCAGCCCACTTGTATTTTGTGTATGGTTCAGGGCTAGCCCTGAACCATACCATACTTTGAATAGGTCCAGACACTCCATATAAACCAGTGCCTGAGTCCCTGTACCTCACCAAACAGAGATGCTTTATGTGTCCCAGTATCTGAGCTCTAGTCATCCCAAAGTCTAATCACACAAATGCTTCTTTTTGATAAATATTTTTTTTTCTCTGCTGGTGAGGCCCAAGCTGTGATTTTCACCCTAATTTTTAATCTACTATTCTAATCATTAGGTTCAAGTGTAGTAGGTGGGACTGCTCCAGCAAGTCTGCCCCTTAACCTGACCACCTCCTTATTTATTGACTTGCATCCCCCTTCTGCTGTGCAACCAAATCTGATAAAGAACAGCTCCTAACCATGCCTTCCTGTTCGTTACCCTTTACCAATAGATTACAAACTGGTTGACAGATAGAACACAGTGTGTGATGTTAAGTGGAACCTACTCTAGAGAGAGAGCAGTGTTAAGTGGAGTGCCAGAAGGATTGGTGTTGGGTCCGGTCCTGTTCAACATCTTTGTGAGCGACATTGCGGAAGGGATAGAAGGTAAAGTTTGTCTATTTGCAGATGATACTAAGATCTGCAACAGAGTGGACACGCCTGAAGGAGTAGAGAGAATGAGATGTGATTTAAGGAAGCTTGAACGGTGGTTGAAGTTATGGCAGCTGGGATTCAATGCCAAGAAGTGCACAGTCATTCACCTGGGGTGTGGTAATCCAAAAGAGCTGCATGTGATGGAGGGTGAAGGGGGGGGGACGGGACGGGGATGACTGTTGTGCATGGAGCAAGAGAGGGACCTTGGGGTGATAGTGTCTGGTGATCTGAAGATGGCAAAGCAGTGTGACAAGGAGATAGCTAAAGCTAGAAGAATGCTGGGCTGCATAGAGAGAGGAATAACAAGTAAGAAAAAGGAGGTGATAATCTCCTTATACAAGTCCTTGGTGAGTGCTCACCTGGAGTATTGTGCTCAGTTCTGGAGACTGTATCCCAAGAGTGTTACCATAAGCTTGCTGGGCAGAATAGATGGACTGTTTGGTCCTTTTCTGCCATCATTTCTTTTCTATGTTTCTATTTTAATCCCCTCAGGCATTACCCTGGTTCAGTCTCTTTGGCTTCAGGGATAATGACTATCGGGCCGATGCAGTATGGTGCGCTTGACTGAACGCACCGTTAGCCCCAGTTTGGCCGAGCGTTTTCGATGCGCTATTTTTACCCCTTATACAGTAAGGGGTAATAGCGCATGGAAAACGTGCGGCCAACCCCCCAAAACTAATAGCGCCTGCAACATGCAAATGCATGTTGATGAGCCTATTAGTTAGTCCCGCACGATCCAGAAAATTAACTCCTGCCAAAGGCAAAGGCAGGAGTTAATTTCAGCCGGTACCGGGAAAGTGTACAGAAAAGCAGAAAAAAACTGCTTTTCTGTACACCCTCCGACTTAATATCATAGCGATATTAAGTTGGAGGCCCCAAAAATAAAAAGAATAAAAAATCGTTAAAAACAAAAAATCAGCCCGCGGCTCACAGGTTGGAAGAAGGGCGCTCAATTTTGCCGGCTTCCGTTTTCCGAACCCGTGACTGTCAGTGGGTTCGACAACTGATGCTGGTAAAATTAAGCATCGGCTGTCAAACCCGCTGACAGCCGCTGCTTCTGTCAATAAGGAGGCACTAGGGACGCGCTAGTGTCCCTCGCGCCTCTTTATTACTGCTGGCCCTAATTTGCATATCTTTGCTTAATGAATCGTGCGCCCAGGAGAGTGGCCTGGGCGCACGTCGGGAGAGTGGGCGCTCGCCGGCTCTCCCACACGGTTTACTGTATCGGCCCATATATTAGGCAGCCACCACCCTGCAAATGACAAGGCTGCCTTAAGTGGAGTTGAATGATGGTGTAAAGTACATGCATTAACTGTATGTCTACTATACATGTACATTTTTTGCAACTTAAATATATGTACATAATTTACAAACATGCCGCTGATACACTCTCTCAGAGCACCTCTTTTTAAAGTGACCAAATGTATGTGCAATGTGAAAATACACATATACTTTCAGGCTGCTGAAAATTGACGTATGTGGAGTCAGTCAATCTACCTGCATTATTTATGTATGTATACCCCAACTAAGCCTTAAAAACTTACCCCTTAAAACATTCCTATTTGTGAAGGAATGGCTTGTTGACCATATTATTTAAATTAGCAAAAGCATTACTGCAAACTCTACTGGGCTAGGATTACTTCTAAAGGTTGCATTGTCCTTTAACCATTTTGAGTAGACATTATTATCTGGCTTCCCCATTCATATCAGTTAGGGCAGTGTTTTCAACCTTTTTTCCATTAGGACACACCAGACTTATAATGCTAAGGTGCATGAAACACTGCTCACTATAATCCACAGCTAAACTAGAAAAATAATATTTTATTGTTAAAAATGATGCAAGACAAAGATAAATATTCTTAGCAAAATGTAATTGTTTATTTATAGGCTGTTATTGAAATTAACGTTATTAAATGTTATTTTTTCACTAAAGTTTCAATCTTCACTTAATTCATCAGTGAGAAATCTGAGACTGATATGCTATAGTTTTTTGATACAGAATTGAATGGTAGACAAACTCTTACTATGATGTTTCAGCTGTCAATTCACCATACAAAAAATATATTCAAATTCTGGTATCACCCCAAGAACAGTACCTCAACATCCCTCCACTGCCAGACATTTTGTGATATAATAAAAGACACTCAGAACCTATGTAGCAAAACTGCCATACTGGGCTTGTAAAGCCAGAAGAAATAGGAAACACAGCTACTGAGAAATATATTTTAGAGATCCTTGACAAAGAACCAATTAGGATGAAGGTAGCAGTAACAAACAGTGTGGTAATAATTGGGATACACAGCTGAGGCTCATTACAGAGTGAAGAATCTGTACAGGAACTGTAAATAGTGTTAGGTCCCTGTAGGTCCTAACACTATTTATTTAGGTGTTTTATATACCATCGTTCCAAATGTAGATCACAATGGTTTACAAGATCTGCATACATATTCATGGTCAACGATCACATACTGTGTGTTAGTATTCACTTTCTAGTTTGACACCGCATTGTATACATGTTCTCGTTCATAATCATAAGTATTTTAGGAAATTACACTAACTAATGTATATTCTAGTTAATGAATTTTCTATTCTAGTTCATATTCGTACATTTTCATGGTCAACCTAATGGGAATACAGGTTCTAATCCTACTAACAATTTACATCACATTATTCATTGCTTATTGCTTGTTCCATTAACATTAACTCTGGTATTGATGTTAGGGATGTGCAGAGGGACACCATACGTTGCATTCGTGATTCGGATTTGTCGGGGAGCAGAAACGTTGCATTCGGCCATATGGCGCCCCGATGCGTTAATACGGCGATTTCTATTCATGTGCCAGCTAAAATTCAAATTAACTACAACCCCCCACCCTCCTGACCCCCCCAAGACTTACCAAAACTCCCTGGTGGTCCAGCGGGGGGTCCGGGAACCATCCCCTGCACTCACACCCTCGGTGCCGGTTTCATCATGGCGCTGATAGCCTTTGTCACAGGGGCTACCGGTGCCATTGGTCAGCCCCTGTCACATGGCCATCAGTGCCATCTTGTGCTCCTACCATGTGACAGGGGCTGACCAATGGCACTGGTAGCCCCTGTGACATAGTATGGGCAAAGGCTATCGGCGCCATTTTGAGTAGTGGCATCAGACGGCCGGAGTGCAGGAGGTTGCTCTGAGACCCACAGGGACTTTTGGCCAGCTGGGGGGGCCTCCTGACCCCCACAAGACTTGCCAAAAGTCCAGCGGGGGTCCGGGAGCGACCTCCTGCACACCGGCCGTCCAATGCCAGTACTCAAAATGGCGCCGATCGCCTTTGCCCTCACTATGTCACAGGTACCGACGGTCGGCCTCTGTAACTTAGTGAGGGCAAAGGCGATCTGCTGCCAGTATTCAAAATGGCGCCGATCGCCTTTGCCCTCACTATGTCACAGGGGCCGACCGTCGGTACCTGTGACATAGTGAGGGCAAAGGCGATCGGCGCCATTTTGAGTACTGGCATCGGCCGGCCGGCGTGCAGGAGGTCACTCCCGGACCCCCGCTGGACTTTTGGCAAGTCTTGTGGGGGTCAGGAGGCCCCCCTCCCAAGCTGGCCAAAAGTCCCTGGGGGTCCAACGGGGGTCCTGGAGAGACCTCCTGCATGCCGGCCGTCCGATGCCAGTACTCAAAATGGTGCCGATAGCCTTTGCCCATACTATGTCACAGGGGCTACCGGTGCCATTGGTCAGCCCCTGTCACATGGTAGGAGCACAAGATGGCGCCGATGGCCATGTGACAGGGGCTGACTAATGGCACAGGTAGCCCCTGTGACAAAGGCTATCAGCGCCATGATGAAACCGGCACCAAGGGTGTGAGTGCAGGGGATGGTCCCCGGACCCCCTGCTGGACCACCAGGGAGTTTTGGTAAGTCTTGGGGGGGTTCAGGAGGGTGGGTGGTTTGTTTAAATTTTTATTTAGGTGGCCGTATAATTCGGGGGAAGATTCGTGTATTTGTGGGGAATTGCGATACGTTTTGCTTCCCCACGAAAACTACGAATAGTGCAATATACGTTGCGGATCGCCAATACGGCGAAAAAGAATGCACACCCCTAATTGATGTAGTTGTTATCAGATTATTGGTCTTTTGCGTTAAATCGTATGCTTTTCTGAAGAGCCATGTTTTCAGTTCAGTTCTTTTCCTAACTGAGATGAAATAAACAAATCACATCCAAGTTAACTACAGTAAATAGTACCACTTTATTGATATGCCCATATCAATAAGTGCATATAACATCTAAGAATTTAATAAACAAACACACAGATAAAGTCTTTTTCGGAATTTAAAAGCAAAGTATAGATAAAGACAAATAAGTCTACCTGATATCATATATTTATGTCTAATGACTTATAACATCTTCCTGTTATGATCCTTTTTCCAAATAACTGATGTTAAAATCTTTCTGCACAAGTTTGATACATTTCAGGTAAGCTACTAATTTCTCGTCTGTACGTTGTGCAATCACTGACCACTGACCCACTTCTTTCATCTAACACTGTATCAAGCTGAAAGCATGGCTTGGCTATTAACGACAAGAGCTACTGCAGGGAACCAGCATGTCTCTTAAGGGAGAGGGCACTCCCTTTCAAGACAGAGAGATGCGGGATATCAGGAAGAGGCCTCATCCAGACCCGGATGCAGAGATATTCACAGCCTTTGGTTAGGAATTTTGGATCTTCTATGGTATAGTTTAGAAATGTTCTTTATTTTTGTGAGGAACTGTGCAGACTGGCAGGTAACTACCAATGACAAAAAATACATAAGCTATTTGTTCCATTTGATTAATAGTAAACAGGACAAATATCAAACAAACAATATCAATACCAACAAAAAAGCAAATAAAAAGAGACAGCCAGATCTTCACACCACTAGTTTCATACACTCTCTAAAGTTATGTGATTCCTTACCAAACTGTTTATTAACTTTATTTAGAAAGTTACAGACATTATAGATGGCATTGCTTGTCATAGTCACAGCAGAGGAAGATTCCTAAGATTAAATAATACAAGAATAATTAAGAAAAGCCCATAGAGAATGCCACTGGTGCATAGGGAGGGCAACTTTGAAAGCCCAGTTTCCACAGAGAAAACATTTTTTTGAAAATTGCCCACCCCAAATGTCAGTAAAAGTATGAGAGTTGTTTCACAATGGATATATTTTTACATGCATTGTCAGGAGGTGTTCCAGAAAGTATGTTTAGGTTAGGTGAGGGACATAAGGGGTCATTTATCAAAATGTGCTAAGGCATTTTTGCATGTGTTAAGGGCTTATTGCATGTGAAAAGCCCTGTTAGTGCATGTGATAGCACCATATTGTATGGTGTGATGCAAATTTGGGTTGGGTTTGCCTGTCTGCAAAGTGCTATTGCACAGACTTAATGCCAATTTTAACTACACCTATTTCAGTAGCGTTAAGCTGTGTGATAGCTTGTGTTTTGGGGTGGTTTTATTGCATTTCACAATGTATCCTACAAGACCTGTTTTAGATGATTTGGGGGGAGAGAGAGAGAACCTAGCCATGATGTCTTCTCCCTAGATAGGTATTTGCATCCCTATGGTAGGCCCACCTAATAACTCGAGGAGGGGTTTAGGTATAAGTGTAGGGGGTTAGGGGCCACTTTGACATTCAATATGAGACGTACGAACAGAGCAGTGGTCTCTTGTGAAGATTTGATGGCCCTCGGAGTGAGGAAACTCACCCAAAGATGAGATTTGTGCAATGTTCTCTCAACCTAGCTTGATGGACACTCTACCTGGATAACAACAAGCTAGGTTGAGAGAACATTGCACAAATCTCATCTTTGGGTGAGTTTCCTCACTCCGAGGGCCATCAAATCTTCACAAGAGACCACTGTTCTGTTCGTACATCTCAATTTGAATGTCAAAGTGGCTCCTAACCCCCTACACTTATACCTAAACCCCACCTCGAGTTATTAGGTGGGCCTTCCATAGGGATACAAATACCTATCTAGGGAGAAGACATCATGGCTAGGTTTTCTCTCTCTCTCTCTCTCTCTTTCACTCACACACAGTGGTTGAATGCAGGAAATATAACAGGTCTGGCACTTATTGCAAAGTCTGAAAATGTTATCACCAGTTGTGCTAACTTAGCTCTTCACATAGGTAATTAGTGCCAATTGCAATAAAATGTATATTAACATAAAACACACTGCTTTTGCTATTGCATGTGATACTTATCACATTTTGATAAATCCAGGCCATAGATTGTATTTTCTATTCTAATTATGCACATTATTTTTCTTTACATTTTTCTCTATGCAAAAGGCAGATGCAACTATTTTATCTACTTCTACTCACAGTAATAATCATAGCAAAACTATGCATGTAATTTTGCTTTGAATATTGGTAAAAAGTAGCCATAGTATTTGCACCAATGAGGGCAATTCAATTATTGCCCCCTAAATGATGAACTCAAGGCTCCACAGTGAGCATAGCATAGCTAAGCTTGTAAAGTTTAGCAGCTGAAAATCTTATATTCTACAGTTTAATATGCTCTGCCTCCAGATTAGAGTTAGCAGGTACTATGGTTTCATGTAGCATAAGCACTGTTGATTAGCACTGCATTTTAATTATTTTCTAAATGCTGTCTGATGCTTGTTCCTCTGCATTTCTGTAGATGCTGAAATAAAGGCCCCATACCAAATATTGTATAAATATGGTACCTCTGACCCTCCTTATCTAGGTTTCTAGTACATACATGGACAAAAAAAAAACTTGTATCAATTTTCTATTAATAAGATTTGCACATACTGAATAGAATGAGTCAGGGATTCTATTTCCATATTTTCATGGTATAGACTTGGCAGCATTTGTCTGCATAAAATGAGAATAACACAAATTTCTAGCAAGTTTCTTGAGATTTAATGAAGTTGAGAACAAAATTCTAAACCTCTTATGCTGAATCTTTCAGAACGTGGGTCATTCCAATTGATTTTTACTTTATCACCAGATAACATTTTCCATTTGGTAAGTTCTGCCTGTTTCTTACAAATCTTTAACAAATCTTGCCCAGCTCTATTAATATAACAAATTAACCTGAACTTATCTCCATCGAGCGTACTAAACTATCTTATTCATCCACTCAAATAAAGCACCCATAATATACATGCACACACACAATTAATGGAATGCATGTATCTATACAGTTTATGCTCCATCATTTTTATGTTGTTTCAAGACAATTCATGAGTGTATCACTCATTATTGATGACTCTGTTGTTTCTGTTGATCCATTGATAGATTGTTTATTGCCACTGTCCTGGGGATGTTAGAATAGAAGGAACAGAGAGACGAGAGAGAGGAAGCCAGTTTAGGTAGCCAACGTATGCAGACGAGAAGAGGGATCAGATGATTAGGTTTCCCTTTATTCTTAATTGTCCAGTTCTGATCTGTGGAAAAGTGGACAATCCTAGGTCACCAGGGGCTAGGAATACTGTGTGTGTGTGTGTGTGTATGGGGGGGGGGGGGGGGAGAGTAAAGGAGGGTCCTGTAGATTCCTGCTCCAGATCGTTGAAGTACCTAGCTATGCCCCTGGATAGCAGATGTTATTCAACCAGACTAAGGGATTGTTTCACTAAAGCCTTTTTAGAAACCTTTTAAGCAGTTTTAATGCAACTGAACAGTGTTTGTGCGAAACATGCTATTAACACAAGATTCACTAAAAATACATGAAGCCCCCCCCCCCACACACACACACACACAGACACAGCAATGGTTAACATACACACATAATATCAGGGCTGAGTTTTGTCTCAGTCCGGAAAACATGGCAAGAATTCTCCAAAAGTTAGGAAGGTCTAACCTGCAGTACCCAAGACATTTAGATGGAATAACTCCATGGCGACTACGGACATGAGGAATCAGTCAAAAATCAGGAAAATGGCAATTTACAATCTTTGTGCATTTACAATCTACAGCATGTACTCCAAGTGTATCAAGGGGTTTACTGATCCTTGCGGTGTTACCTTCCTGAGCATATTTGGAAATTTTATAGTTCTGCTCACCCTGAGATTAGCGAGGGAGGGAAGGGCTGAAATGGTTACAGATGTTCTCTATCCACCTCTCCACTGAGGAACAACTTTCTTCTCAATTTATTTTGGGATGGATTTTCAAAAGGTTACGCGTGCCAGGCCTATTTTAAAAAGGCCCGGGGACGCGCCTAAAGCCCCGGGACGCATGTAAGTCCTGGGGCTTGCAAAAATGGGCTGTGAAGGGGTGGGGTGGGGCGGTCCGGGGGCGTGGTGGTCTGGGGGCATGGTGGGGGCATGGCCAGAGGCCTCTGGCACAGCAGTCATTTGCCGCTGTGCCAGGGATTGCTCGCCAGCCAACTTCCGGCGTGTGCAACTTACTTCAGCCCCAGGGCTGAAAATAAGTTTGGAAAAAAGAAAAAGGTAGGGGGGAAAGGGCGGGGGAGGTAGGGGAAGGGAAGAGAAGGTGGAGTAGGGGGTAGGGAATGGGGGAAGGCAGCGAGGCTCGGCGCACACAAGGTGCACAATTATCACCCCCTTCCGCGCGCCGACCCTCAATTTTATATCTTGCGCGTTGGGTAGCGCGCGCACATGTAAGCCCGTGCACTGTTTTGAAAATCTACCCCTTTCTCTATCAGATAATAAAATAGTTTCCAACCTTTGGAATATCTGGCTTGATTTTATGGCCCCTCATCTTTATTTCTTATTCTCTGTACTTTTCTACATAAGTACATAAGATTTGCCGTACTGGATCAGACCAAAGGTCTATCAAACTCAGTATTCTGTTTCCAGTAGTGGCCAATCCAAGTCACAAGTACCTGGCAAGATCCTGAAGGTAGGTAGATTCCATGCTGCTTATCCCAGGGAAGTGAATTTCTGAAACTCCACTTTAATATTGGTTTATGGACTTTTCCTCCAGGATATTGTCCAAACCTTTTCTTAAATGCAGTTACACTAATTGCTTTCAACACATCCTCTGGCAATGAATTCCAGAGCTTAATTATATATTGAGTAAAAAATAGTTTCTCTTATTAGTTTTAAATTTATCATCTAGTAACTTCAATCTATGTCTCCTAGTTTTTGTACCCTTTGAATGAGTAAACACCTGATTGTTTACTCATTCCACTCCACTCATTATCTTACAGACCTCTATCATATTGTTATGGTTTTGATGAATTGGTGAACCCAGGGTCGAGGTGAGAGATGTCTCCACCCACAGGGAGGAGCCCCGTGGGCTTCACCATCGGTGGGTGTGGTCTCAGCGATGTAGGACACAGGTGTGAGAGAGATTTTATTAAGGAGAAAGATAGAACATAACCCAAGGAGCGGGAAATGTAATAAACACAGTGTTTTAGTAATTACAGTGGTCAGGATGATGATGTAAATATGAAGGTCCTGGTAGTGGCCCACAGCACGGGGTACACCTGGGAATTCCTGTAGGCTGATGTAAATACCTCTGAGTGCAGATCCGGTAGTGGCCCACAGCACGGGGTATGCCGATGAAGCTGTACTGTAGAAGATAAAGAGGAAGAGGTCGATGATACAGGAACCAGGCCGTAGACCTAGTATAGGAGATGAAGTATCCTGAGTCACAGATAGAGTAGCGTGGATGGACTGAAGAACAGTAGTGGCCTGAGGAATGAGGTACGCCGTGGAATCTTCAGTAAAGATGATAGAAGTTGGAGAATGTACTCACACAAGGAAGTCCCAGTAGAGATACCCGAGGAGCGGGTCAGGATGTCCCAGGCAGGAGGGCCCTCTGAGGAGCGGATAGCTAAGATGTGGAAGAGCGCCCAATTGCCAGGAGGAGAGTCTGGAACAAAGATCCAAGTTAGAGCAGATTTAACAAGCGAGAGAACTCCATGCTAACTCATCTTAGCAATGGGCCAGTCCGTATAAGTACACTAGCGGTGTTCACGTCATCGGGAAAGGACGCCCCCGAGGTTTATGCCATGATGTATTCATAAGGATGCCCTGCGCGTGCGCGCGCCTAGGTGATGCCAGAAGTAAGATGGCGGTCGGCAGCACCCATGGTGTCCTGAGGATACCGGGGACGTCGGCGTTGGTTGGCGGAAGCCGCCATTCTCCCAATGATTGATGGTGCAGGGAAAAAGAGGTGAGCATGAGAGGTCGCAGCCACGTGTGACCGACGGGCACAGCACATATCTCCCCTCAGCCATCTCTTCTTCAAGCTGAAGAGTCCTAACTTTAGCCTATCCTCATAGGGGAATCATTCCATCCCCTTTTATCATTTTGATTGTACCTTTTTTAATTCTGCTATGTTTCTTTTGAGATATGGTGACCAGAACTGCACATAATACTCAAGATGAGGTCACACCATGGAAGATACAGAGGCATTATGATAGTCTGTTTTATTCTCCATTCCTTTTCTAATAATTCCTAGCATTGTATTTGCTTTCTTGGATGCTGCTGCACACTGAGCAGAAGATTTCAGCATATTATCAATGATGATGCCTAGATCTTTTTCCTGAATGGTAACTCCTAATATGGAACCTTGCATCGTAGCTATAATTTGGCGTAACTCTTCCCTAAGTACATCATTTTGTATGTGCCACATTACATTTTATTTGCCATTTCTATGCCCGGTCTCCCAGTTTTGCAAGGTCATCTTACAATTTCTCACAATTCTCTTGTGATTTATGAACTACTCCTGGTCCAGGTGATTTGCTACTTTTTAGTTTGTCAATTTACCCTAGTACAGTCTTCCAGATTCACTGAGATTTGTTTCAGTTCCTCTGAATAATCACCTTTGAATATCTTTTCTGGCCTGGGTATATCTCTCAAAAAAGACCAAGTATAAGAAAACGTCAATGCTGTGATACACTTTTATAGAAAATTAATAATACAAAATTAATGATACCGCATCAGCAAGCCAGACAACGGCAGTGAAAAACACTTGCCGTCCAGACCACTCGTCATTTGCGGTGAATTTTTTGTTTTATATAGTTCATTCAAATGAAACTTAACGATATAGCTGTTCCCTGCGAGTCAACTTGAAGAATTAATCGAGTCAACTTGAAGAATTAATCCTCCGACAACGGCCGGTGTTTCGCGATATATCTATCGCTTCTTCAGGAGTCTTTACGCATAAATTGTCAAGAAGATAGCTTCATGGTGGACTCGACCGTCTCAGACGCTGTTTCAATTAGAATGGGACAGCTACTTTCTAAACAATTTATGCGTAAAGACCCTGAAGAAGCGATAGATATATGGCGAAACACCGGCTGTTGTCGGGGGATTAATTCTTCAAGTTGACTCGCAGGGAACAGCTATATCATTAAGTTTCATATGAATGAACTATATAAAACAAAAAATTCACCGCAAATTACGAGTGGTCCGGACGGCAAGTGTTTTTCACTGCCGTTGTCTGGCTTGCTGATGCGGTATCATTAATTTTGTATTATTAATTTTCTATAACAGTGTATCACAGCATTGAAGTTTTCTTATACTTGGTCTTTTTTGTGTGTTTGACTTTTGATTAATAAGACCGGTGCTGGGGTTCCTTGATTTTTTGGCTGGGTATATCTCTTACATCTTCTTCAATGAAGACCAAAGCAAAGAATTCATTGAGTCTCTCTGCCATGGTTTTGTCATCTCTAAGTTCCCCTTTTACCCCTTGATAATTTCATGGTCCAATTAACTCCCTCACAAGCTTTTTGCTTTGAATGTATTTGAAAAATATTTTATTATGAGTTTTTACTTCCACTCAAGCTTCTTTTCAAGCTCTGTCTTTATCTTCCTTATCAATGCTTTGCATCTAACTTGCAAGTGCTTATGCTGTTTCCTGTTTTCTTCATTCAGATCCCTTTTCTATTTCTTGAAAAATGTTCTTTTAGCTATTATAGCCTCTCTCACCTCACCTTTTTACCATGCTGGTAGTTGTTTAGCCTTCCTTCTAAATATTCCTTTCTTCCATTTCTATTCCTTTTTTTGTTTCTGCCTCCTCTGTCTCTGGTGACCTTCTTCCTTTTTCTTTTCTTTTTCAGTTCTCTCCCTTCCTTCTTTATCTCTTTCCTTCAGCAGCAAATATGTTAATACTTTCTCTTCCTTCTTTTTTCTCCCCATCTGCTTATTTCCCTATTCAACGTAACTGCTGTACTTTCAGTATTCTTCCTCCTTTTTCTCTTGAACTCTCTTTTGCTCTCCTCATTTCCTTCTTTCTCCATTATCATTCTGGATTCCTTCCCAAACCTGGGTTCTCTCCTTCATCTCCTGCTATCCCTGATCTTCATTCTCTTCTTTTTCTTTTCCTCTTCCCCATTTTCCACCCTTACTTCCATCTTCCCTAATCCAACTCGCTTTCCTCCTTGTTATTGCCTTCTCCATTCTTTCTTTCTCCCACACTCTTGCTCTCTCTTCTGGCCTTCCCCTCTCACTGCCCCACATTTCATTAACTTTCCTTGCTTGCCCCTCTCACCCACACATACTCTCTTGCTCTCTCCTCTCACTACCCTTTCCAGCATTCTCTCTGCTCTCACCTCTTACTGCATTCTAACACTTTCTTGCTGTCTCCCCTCACTAATCCCCTCCCGCACACATTCATTTTTTCTCTTCCTCCCCCTTTTGATCTCTCACTTTCTCACACATGCACACTTTCTTTTGCCCTCCTCTCTCTCTTTCCTTTATCTGGATCCCTGCAGGATTGGAGAGGAAGACAATGCATCCCCACCTCTGGCTATTGAATGGCTATGAGAATGAACCAATCAGAGGTGGGAGGCAGCAGATTTTGTTCCTGCCTCGGACTGCATCCTGGAACCTGTCATCTACTCAGCACAGATGGGAAAGAGGCAGTTTGGCTGAGAGAAGAGTGTGATTTCTCGGATCCAGAGAACCTGGGTGCCCTTCCAGAGACCAGGAGAAAGGGCTTAAATCCAGGGAGTTCCCACGTATGCTCCTGAGATTCCCTCACACCTGTGCTTGGAATGTGAAGCTGCCTTGGATATATGGTGGATTCCTTTACCCCAAGGATCCTAACATATAGAAACATAGAAATGACAACAGAAGAAGATCAAACGGTCTATCCAGTCTGCCCAGCAAGCTTTCACTCCCCCCCCCCCCCATACTTATCTGTTACTCTTGTCCCTTGTGAGTGATTTTTTGGTTCTATGTCCTTTCCACCCCCACCATCGATCTATTTCCCTTCCACCCCCTTCTTGATACCTGCTTCTCCAAATACTTTGAATCTTCACATACTTCTTTTTTTCACGTTCTGGACAATATTGGACTGCTAGATCATTGGATAAAGAGCAATGAACGAGCAGCTCTCTTCTCTTTTTTTTTACCTTTATATTTATTAAATTTCAATAACCATACAAAGCAACGTGCTCTTTGTGTACAGAAACATACTGGAAAACAATATATGGAAAAAAAGAAAATATAACTTAAGATTATACAAATATATGTAGATATCTTGTTTCCAAAACTAGGTTAATCAGCATACAGGGGGAGGAGACAGAAAATTAAAGGGAGAAATAAAGGAAAATATTTCAAGGAAATAGCATAGCACAAAAATCGCATATAACTAATAAGTTTCATTACTGATTCAGATTAAGGGCAGGAGAAGATGTTAACCTTTTGAAATCCAGAAAAGACTACAGTTGCTCAGGAGTGAAAAAAATATAACAATCATTGTTAAATCTTATGACACACTTACAAGGGTATCATAAGATAAATGTAGCACTCAAAGTAGTTTGCCTTAAAGAAAGAAAACCTTTTCTCCTCTCCTGAGTGACTCTGGACAAATCTGGAAATATTCTAACAGGTTGACCATAGAAAAGGAATTTACATTTCTGAAGTATAAATACCTCACTTTGCTTAAATCAGCTTCAGTAGCAAAGGATATCAACAAAGTCTCCCACTTTAATACTTCAGGGCCAGAATTTTCCAGATAATTTGTCAAATTAAACAATTCAGATGTAAAATGAGGAGTCTGATTCTGTATAGGATTATGATGAGAGGAAACTGGCAAGAAAAAAATCTTATTAGCCACTGGCCCATATCTTTGTTAAACTCAGACTTAAAGATTTTCGCTAAGGTGTTGCAGAAACGGCTTGAGGCAGTTCTACCCTTGCTAATACATAGAGATCAAATGGTCTTTGTTAAAGGAAGAATGTCTACTTCTAATACTCGGAGATTATTTAATATTCTACACATGGCCAGGGTGTCGGGTAGGTCTGGGGTAGTGGTCTCAATCGATGCGGAAAAAGCCTTCGATAGGCTGCCTTGGGGGTTTCTCTTTGCAGTGCTGAGAAATGCTAAAATACTGGGCAAATTTATTTCTTGGATACAGGCAATGTACGCGAAACCTCGTGCGCAATTGTTGATTAATGGTACACAATCCCCATTTGTTAATGTAGCTCGGGGCACGAGGCAGGAATGTTCTCTTTCCCCACGTTTATTTGATCTTACTATAGAACCACTTGCATTGGCCATGTGGAGAGATCCTAAGATCAAGGGTCTGTTGTTCGGGAGATGGGAGCATAAGATCTCCCTTTATGCCAATGATGTGCTTTTTTATATGTCTGACTTACAGGCCTTGGGGCCAGATTTGTTACAGGTGCTAAGGCATTATGGCAGTCTGGCTGGTTATAAGGTTAACTGGGAAAAGTCTGAAATCTTCCCTCTTGGATCTAAATTTTCTGTTCTGGAATGTCTTTCAGGGTTTAGAGTGGTACGTGAGGGGTTACACTGCTTGGGTATTTACATCCCCTGGCTTTTTGGAGATCTATATTCCAAAAATTTTGATCCCTGTGTATCCAAGATCAAACAGGATTTGCTAGCATGGGAAGATTTTCATGTCTCTTGGATGGGATGGTGTGATGATCCATAGAGGTTAGAAAGGAGGTATCCACTCAGGAGAGAGCTTACTCCCACAGAAAAACACGAGAAGTTATAGGCCAGGCACAAAAAAACCTCAGGAGTCCTAAATCCTCAGGACTCCATTTTCCAGGAGGCCTAGCCTCTGGGAGGACACCTGAGAGCAAAAACAGGAAGTAGCCAGGCAGGAGGAGGAATGTTGGGACCTCCAGGAAGTAGCCTGGGTGATTTTGATTGGGGAGGGACAGAGACTCAGGTGGAGCAAGGAGAATACGGAGAACAAGCAAAGCCAATGGAGGTTGAATTACCTATGAAACAGAGGAAAAAGCCTGAGCTGATGGACACCTTGGAGTAAAGAGGATTGAAGGTGAGACTACAGGCTTGAGCCCCTTAAAGACCAAAACCTGGAAAGTTTATAATGCCGACAGAATCTTGCCATTAAATAATAACTGGGTTCTGTGGAAGGGGTGGGGCGGTTGAACCCAGCAGAACTTTTTAAATTAGCTCTGTAGAAAAGAAAAAACAAACAAACTGTGTTTTGTTTGCTACTTTGGACTTGATAAAACGTGAGCCACTCTATAGCGGTGCTGTAAGCCTTTGCAGGAACTGCCATTTCTCTGGGACAAGCCAGCCAGAAAACCCCCCCCCCAAAAAAAAAAAAAAAAAACCAACAACTGTGTTTTATGTTTTTTTTACTTTGAATTTGGACCTGCTTTATAGCCATGCTCTGGACACTTGGGAATACCTGCCATGACACTAAGGCAGGCCCACTGTGGGAGGAAAAAAATGATGTGTTGCTTTCTTGTTTTCCCAGTCAGGCACCAAAGAAGGACTGTCTTTTATTCTTGCACCCAGCTGGAAAGGGGCTAATTTTCAAAGGTTTTCCAAGTCTGTGAGAGGCTTATCAATCTCCCTTAAGCCACCCAAGCTGAAGAAGAGCAAGGTTGGGGGGCTTCCTTGAGGTAAGGTTTGGGTTTTCCTCTCTCTCTCTCTCTCTCTCACACCCTGCCTGGGAAGTCCATCTCAAGAGGTTTTGTTTTCTTTTGTAAACTAGTCTTGCCATTACAGTCAGCAGTGTGTCTGGAGAACAAGGAGCCAATACCCACAGCCCAGTGTGACCAAACACATCTCGCTCTGCCCCAGGAGGAGGCAGCACTGCCAATGTGGACTATCTACCTGACCTTGGGGTAAGCCAGAGACCTCAGCAAGAGTGTGTAGAACTAAGGGCTGCATTCATTCCACCTCTTATTCCCTGAATATAGAGCAGTCCAGAGGTCAGCGTGAGGGACTGCTAGAGGGCGCCGCCCTGTGATCATCACAGATGAGTTAATCTGTTAAAAATGAATGTTCTACCAAAGTTATTATATTTGTTTCAGCATATTCCATGTAATATTCCAGCTTGGGCAATCAAAGACCTGGATAGAGCTATGTCTCATTTTATCTGGCATAACAGAAAGGCACGGATACGTCTTTGTCAGTTATGACTGTCCAAATATCCGGGGGTCTTAACTCTTCCTAATCTTCAGCTTTACTTTTGGGCGGTGCAATTGGTGTGCTTAAAGTCTTGGCTGGGGAACCATGATGAATCCTGACTTGTGTTGGATAGAATGCAAGCGAATGTTGCTGATGTAGCCATCTTGCCCTTTCTCCCTTTGTCGACGGTAATCTGGAGACAAGCCACATGGTGGAGCCCTACCATAGCTGGTTCTGAAATATCTGGGGTTGACCAGTAACGATCTGTTTTACTGTCCCCAATTCATGGTAATCCACTTCTTTCGGGATCTTCTTTCTTGCCAGTATTTAAAAATTGGAAGGAGCAGGGGATGATCAGTTTATTTCAACTCTGGGAAAACAGATCTTTTTGCACTTTTGCCTCTCTTGAGAAAGAATTTGAATTGACTTCAAATACACATGCTCAATACTTGGAACTGTGAGCTGCAGTGGCAGATAGGTATGACCTTTCCATTATTAGGAAGCCTCCTAATGGTTTTTGAAATATACTTGGGTATTTCAGTTATGTACTGGGGAATGATTCAGGGGAAATTTGGTTCTGACATTTCCTAAACTACAATCGATAAATGGAACATAGTCCTCAGAATATCTCTCACTGCGAATGACTGGAGAAAAATCTGGCAGTCTGCGCATCGCAATTTTGTCTAAGATGGGTAGAACTGATGATTAAGCTGCTGTATAGAACCTATTGTACCCCAATTTACTTCTCAAACATGTTCCTGAAGTAAATTCCACTTGCTAGAGGGGTTGTGGTGAGACAGAAGAGCTACATATATATGTGGTGGTTTTGCTCTGGGATGCAGTGGTTTTGGGAAAGAGTGACTCAAGAAATATCAAATATTTTGGGAGTCCCTGTTCATGTATCCTCACAAATTGGGTTGGTGGGTAGATGGCAAGTCAGCTTCTACTTGCCAATTCCTGCCCCCACTAGTCAAAAATAGATTCCCAGCCCCACTGCCCATACCCACCCCTGCCTTCCATGGAAGCCAGAAAATTAAAAAATAAGGGTGCAAGCCCCAACACCCCACCACTGACCCTCCTCCCACACTCTCCTGAATGTTCCAATGGATCTTGCATCAGGGCCGGGGGCACACTTGCTCCCAGATCATTTGGTGCCATTTTCCAAAACCCTGCCAACCTGACCTTGTCCCAGTCATGTGACTGGGGTAAAGTCTGGGGGCTGGACCTTTGTACCATGACCTGGATCCAATTCCCAAACCTTACCCCAGTCACATGGCTGGGGCAAGGTCAAGTTAGTGCTATTTTGGAAAATAGCACCAACTTGGTGCTATTTAGGTGTGTCCAGACCTAAACTACCCGAATAGATATAGTTATTTACTTATTGTATTTATTACCTGCCATTCCTACACCACAATGCTGAACTTTGCATAATTATTTGTAATAAGTATACAATTTCTAAACATAAATCGCAACATATACCAATACAATTATGAATACGTATGAATATAATGTAACTTTTTGCTTCATCAAATTTTGTCTTTTGTTAATTGGTTATGGTTAACTGCTTGTTCGATGTAAACCGAGTTGATTTGATTTGTATCAAGAAAGTCGGTATATAAAAGTCTTAAATAAATAATATAAATAAATAAATAAATAAATAAATACAAATGATGGTATCAAGTATAAAGTCAGACCTGTTTCTTTAGCATTTGCTTTTTTTAACTTTTGAATATGGAGCCTTAAACTTTCTGTTTCCGATTTACAGAAAATAGAGTGAAGCTCTGAAGCAGTTCATGTCAAAATATCATATTCCAGATTTACAAAAAAATAAAAAAGCATCTAGGGTTCCTGATGCTGGACTGAAAATAATCTCTCTCATTTGTCTGAAGGCAAACAAATAAATCATACACCTTAAAGCAAATATATTTTTTACATTACATGTTGTGTGATTAAAATCCTATACAATATTATTTTAAATTTCAAGTGGTAATTTATTCAAATCAACCTAATTTGAAGACTAGCTCTCATTTGAATGAGAACAGAATTAATAGAGATTAATCAATATATATATTTTTACATTTTTGTATTCTTTTGCTTGTAATTATTAGGCATATTGTTGCTATCATATTTTTGGGAATTCTTTAATAGACTAGCACTTTTTTCAGGCATAGTTCTTTCCTTCTCAACAAATTTACTCTAAGAGATGTCAAAAGATTTCATGCAGGATGTGGACAAATAGCAGGTCTCCATTATTTCAGTAAATCAGTTACTGTCAAAATGAAATTGCTCCTTTGATAGGTCATCAGTGACCTATATTGGTCTTCAATTTGACAACTTTTCAGAGAAATGCTTAGATGTTAGCTATTGAAGAAGCAGGAAAAAAGGGTTGATAAGACAATCTGGAATGTTTGATTATGAGCATAAATCATATTAATGGCCATAAAGAAACCAAAATTAAAATGCTCAATCAACTGTACATTTACTTACAAATCATCCTGCTGAATATTATTCTACTTCTGTATCTTAGCTTGTAAAATACAATGAACTGCATGTTCAGACACTATATAACTGTTTATGTTTCCAAGATATTTGCTGTATTTAGATTTTTATGCCATAAAACTTGCACCTACACTTCCTAAAATTTTAACATTTATTTATTTGATTTCTATGTTGCCTATTCAGAGCTCAAAGAGGATTAGAAAATTTACATACACAATATGTCAAAAAAACAAAATTATGACAAAACAGAAAGTATAGGACAGACAGACAGATAAATTAAAAGCTTCTTCATGGGAGGAAACAAAAGTACCTCCACTTCAACATACTATTGTGGTTGCCTACATTATGGTAATTATTTTATGTGTCAAATGCAACGCAAAATAAATGCATTTTGAGAAGCTTCTTAAAAGTAGTGATGCATTTAGTCTTCGCAAGACTGAGAGTTCCAAAATTTGGGCCAACAATGGAGAAAAGGTGTTCCCTGATATCAATGAGCCATATTTCAAGAAAACCTCTTTGAGCAGAGCATAAAGCCCAAGCTGGGTTGTAAATATGCAGTTGTTGGTTAATCCAGGGTAACAAGTCAATCTTTTGCAATTTATGGATCAACAGTGCAGCTTGGAACAAAATGCGTTCATGTAACATACATGCTAAAATGGCATTTGGCATGTGATGAACTACATTTTAAGTACATGTACATGTGCTAAACTGAGCATGTTCAGCGTCTTTTCCTCATCACTTCTTTTCCTTGCTTGAAAACTGTATAAATTGAAGTCTGGAACATAGCAATGGCTGGTTGCCAGTGCTAAGGGGAAGAGGTAGAGCAAATGGACCCTAAACAGGAGGCTGAAGGAGAAATGAGAGGACTGAGAGGAGAGGAAAAAAAAGAAGAGAGGAAAAACTATAGACATTTGTGTAACTTATATTGTGTCTTGTACTCCATTTATGAAATATCCAAGTTTGTGGGTGAGAGGGGAAGTGAGTAGATGAGTGAATATGTGTGTCTGTCACTGTGGGTCTTGGAGCAGAGAGAGATGACATGGTTGGTGAGCAAATAGAGTGTGGTAGCAGATCATGTGACTTTTCGTGTGCAATGACATAGAGAGATGTAAGTGTTGATAGGAATAGCAGGGAGGAGATAGAGTGCATGGAGGAGACTGGAGGCTACAGGAAGAAGGCCTACTATAGTACAGAGACATGCAGAAAAGATAGAGTAGAGCAGGAATCAAGTCAGACTAGAAGGGTGAAGGAGGGACCCCACATAACCCAGGTCAGGCTCATTTGTCACCCAGTTGAGTGAAGAGGGATAGCATAGCAGGGGAAGGAAGGGAAAGGGAAGTTTTCTAAAGGAAGCAGGGATTCCCCAAACCATGAATTTCATATGTCTGTTCATGACGTTTGGATAAGTTTTTGAAGGAGAAGTCCATTAACTGCTATTAATCAAGTTGACATAGGGAATGGCCTCTGCTATTACTGGCATCACTAGCATGGGATCTTCTTGGTGTTTGGATACTTGCCAGGTTCTTGTGGCCTGGTTTGGCCTCTGTTGGAAACAGGATGCTGGGCTTGAAGGACCCTTGATCAGACCCAGCATGGCAATTTCTTATGTTCTTTTGTTCATATGTTCTTAAGCTGTACCACAAACTCCTGTGGCAGGGCTATGACCACGCCAATAGAAGTTTCATGCAAAGAGAAAATGTCTGCTTTCTGGTGTTGATCCTGGAGAAGTAAGATGTGCTTTTGAGAGAAACTATACAAGGAAATGGCTGGCAACAAAGGATAACATATGGAAGGAAATGGCTTCAGCTATCATCAGCTTTGGACTATCTCTCAGGACAATAACACACATGAAATATCCCTATCAGGACATTAAACAAGTTATCTGAGAAAAGTTCACCAAGATCCATGCCCATCAGAAGAAGACAGGACATAAATTTGCCTATTCTGTTCACTTTACATTACTGAAGCACTAAAAGATTGGGTCTGAGTGTCACCACTGGCTCATGGATTCCATAAATACAGCATCAGCAGTACATCGGGGTGAGCTGGTGAGTTACTGGCATTACAAAAATAGTAATTATGAACACACAGCAACATTCCACTAACATTATTTTGTAGGGTTGTTCTACAGGCACCAACATGTCAGTGGAGCCTATTGGATGTTAGAAGCCTAGTTGGTGCAGAACCTTTTGGGAGAGGTGTGGGAAACCCAGACCCACAACCTTTTAGGAAGGTTGGAGACTTGGTAGAGCACATTCCAGGGCATAGAATTACAAGAATAGTAGGCCTTGCTGCAGAGGAACCAGATTCTTCAGATGCATGTAAAAAGGGATAGATATGCTCCAACAGTACAATTTACTCTCCTCTGTACTTTTTCCAAATTCATTTGCTTTGCAAAGAGCAGGCTGAACTTCTGGAAGCACACGACTCACATTGGAGGACAAAACCCTCCCCCTCTGTTGCCACTGTGGGGCAGGAATCAGAGCAGGAGATGACGACTTTATCCTGGAGGCTGTGCCAGGTACACTGCAGATGACCAATCCATGACCTCATATACATCCAGCCTGGAAAGTCTGGAACAAATAGAAGTACTGATCTCACTCAGTACCAGCAGATCCAGCCATATATATGAGTCTGGGAGGAATCTGTTTACTCTGAAACAGGAGGGTACCAGCATCAGAATATCTCCCCTCTATGAGCAGTCTATATTGTTGGGGCAATGGCATGATTATACTTATATGTGAAACCCTCAAAGCTTTATAAAAATGCTCCAGATTCAAACAAGATGAATGGTTGATATCAAAGAAGCCATAGAGTCCCTTATAGCTGTTCATGCTGAAGCCTTAAAATGCTTGCAGAGGACTTTGGAGGGACCAACCAAAGTAATGACAAGCACGGTCATTGCCAAATCCCAGGAAAGTGAGTTCAGATGACTACCACCACCATATGCTTCATCCCCCAAAGCTATTATCCCCTTTTCATAGAGTCTAATTTATCCATGCCATTTGAGAGTAACCATCTCCGAGGGACATGGACTAGAGGTGGAAAGCCTGGAGAGTGGCATCCAAGCATGGGTAGGAAAAATTAGGTAAATGAGGCCTTTAGTGAGAATTTAATCACAGAAAAACCTAGGAATGGTCTACAATCTAGGTGACATTTGGAAAAAGCTTAAAATACTTTTATCCATCTCTATTGTAAATATGACCATTGCTGCACATCCTTCTAGTTCCACTGCAACTTTCACGGTATGGCATTAAATTAAAAAAATTTACCAAACTAGGCAAATGTATGTATCTTTCTAAAACACAGACATGTGAATAAACAAAATAGAGCATAATATAAAAGCTGGCATTAATGAAAATTGTTTATTTATTTATTTTTAATTTTTAATTTTAAAGGTTTTCTTTACAATATCTTCAAGATAAAACTTGAATGGAAAACAGAAAAAAAACGGATATACATATTTCGAATACTTTTAAACAAACAAAAAAACTCAATATTAATGGAAATTAAGAAGAGAAAAAAAAAAGAAAAACAGATTCTTTCTATTTGACATTAAACATATGTAATTGTAAATCCTTTTTTTCAATCTAACTCCTCAAATATGGAGATCTAATATATCAACCCTAGGAAAAATATTTTATAAGTAATCAGGCAGGGGGACATCACTATTTTTTTAAAACGGTTCAAAAGCAGGTTATTCATTCCCTTCTAAAGCAGATGGAGAACCTAGAGTTTTATTTTGTTCAGGTGTATTTTTATCAGCAAGAAACGCTGCTAATTGATTGGGCATAAAGAAGATATAAGATACACTATTATACTTAAGTATGCACTTACAGGGGTATTTTAAAATAAAAAAATACCCCTATCTCCAATGCTCTAGGCCTTAATAACAAAAATTGTCTCCTTTTCTTTTGAGTAATTTTTGATGTCAGGATAAATATTAATTTTCAGATCTAAGAAAAGTTCTCCTCTATGCCGAAAAAAAGATTGCATAACCCAATCTCGATCTGATTCTAATAAAAACGATACAATTAAGGTGGACGGTGTTATTAAATCACTTTGAGTAGACTCCAATAGTTTTGAGACATCAAGTTGTGGGGTGTCCATAGGTGTTATTACATTGAAACCCTCTTGATCTGAAGATATCTTCTTAAATGGTGGTAAATAATAAATTCTGGATGCTAAAGGTAATGTCTGCTCAGGAAGTTTTAAAACTTCCATAAGATATCTTTTCCACATGTCCTTTGCAGGTACAGTTGGGTCCTTGGGAAAATTTATAACCCGAAGATTTTTCCCCCGGTCTTATTCTCCAATTGTTCAATCCGATTTTGAAGTAAGTGATTTTCTTTAACCAATAAATGGTGAGTCACAGACATACTTGAAACTTCTACTTTAACTTTCTCCAAAGCATCTTGGTTAGAAGAAATTTTTTTTTCAATAGTGTCCATCCGTTTTGCATGAGCATTCACAACCCCGCAGATAGGGCATAATTGCTCAGAAATATTTTTATTCAAAATTTGTATAGCGTCCCAGATAGATTCAAACGTTATGCTACTGGGTCTTACCAGCTCTGGCTATGAAAACTTAGGCTCTTCCTCCATCTGCCGTTGACCGGGCAAACCTGCTCGAGCTTCAGCGTCCTGTGTAACTTGTCCCAAGGAAATCGGGGCTGCAATATCCTCTGCCAACAGAGAGGGATTGTTCCCCCTCCCTTCCAGCGAAGAGACTGCTGCCAATGGCTCCATCAGTGTTCTATCCACCGCGGGATTTGCTGGTGCAGACCGTTGTTCCGGGGACAGAGATGTCGTCAGTTCAGGGAGGGAGTCAGGTTCCTCTGCCTCCCGACTTTCCTCCAGCGAACTTACTCCCGGATTCAATGTCCCCCTCAACACATGGGAGTCCATCGGGCCAATATTCTTTCGGGATCAACACCAGGTAAAGTAGCACGCTCTCTGGCTCGACGTTTTCTGCCAGAGTGCGGCATCTTGATCAGAACCCAGATGTGGCTCTCACCAGTGTTTGTGACCGTCGGCCATCTTAGATCTGAAAATTGTTTATTTTTAGACTCTCACTTTAGGTAAATATAGTAAGATTATCCCTGGACTGCAAGGTAAACTGTCATTCTTAATATTGGTGACAATGAAAACTCAGTATTATTATAAAAATTCTATACTCAAACATGATGTCCTTTGGAGTGAGGAAACTCACACAAAGATGAGATTTGTAGTCCATCAAGTTAGGTTGAGAGAACATTGTACAAATCTCATCTTTGTGTGAGTTTCCTCACTCTGAAGAACATCAAATCTTCACAAGAGTGTACTGCTCTGTTCGTACGTCTCACTCTGCATGTCAAAGTGGCCCCTAACCCCTACACTACTACCTAAACCTCACCTCGAGTTACTAGGTGGGTCTCCTATAGATATATAAATAGCTAACTATTAGAAGGACCTTATAGCTAGTCTCCCCTTCTAAAAAATTAGCATTGCACTATGCATTATGGTGCTTTTCACATGCATTAAGGCATTTTTCTCCAGTGCAGCTATATCCTTTTTGAGATGAGGCGACCAGAATTGCACACAGTATTCAAGGTGCGATTTAACCACTGAGTAATACAGAGGCATTTTGACATCCTCTGTTTTATTTTCCATTATTTTCTTAATACTTCCTAACATTCTGTTTGCTTTTTTGACCACCACAGCACACTGGGCCAATGATTTCAATGTATTATCCACTATGACGCCTAGATCTCTTTCTTGGTGGTAACTCCTAAGATAGAAACTAACATTGTGTTTATTTTATTTTATTTTATTTATTTATTTATTTATTTATTTATTTATTTATTTAGAGGCTTTTCTATACCGATATTAGTGGGTACATCATATCGATTTACATCCAAACTGAAGATAGAAATTACATAAAACAGGGAAGGGGGTGGGATAACAGTGGCTAAAAACTAATTAGAGGATGGTGAATGGAAAAAAAAAAAGAAAAAACTGCAGAGAAAAATAACATGGTTACATCATTACATGGTAATATCATAACAAAATTATAACTTGATTACATCATTACATGGAAATAATATAATAACAAGATTATTGGTAGTTTAGAGGCAACAAATGGGATGAGTTGGAGGAAGAGGTCCTAATCTGGATATGCCTGTTTGAAGAGCCAGGCCTTTAATTTTTTCTTGAATTTGATGGTGCAGGGCTCGAGGCGGAGGTTCGCAGGCAGAGTGTTCCAGCAGATGGGGCCTGCAATAGACAGGGCTTGATCTCTTGTGGAGGATAGGTGTGCCTTTTTGAGGGAAGGGATATGGAGCATGCCATTGTGGCTAGTTTGAGTGGGACGGCTGGATTGTATGAAGTGGAAAGGTTAGTCAAGCCAGTTAGAATTGTGTATGTAAATGGATTTATGAATAATGTAAAGGGTTTTGAAGAGGATACGTGAGGGGATAGGGAGCCAGTGCAGATCTTTGAGGATGGGGGTGGTATGATCGGATTTGCGGGCATATGTGATGGTTCTAGCTACAGCGTTCTGCAGCATTTGGAGCGGTTTTATGGTGGAGTAGGGGAGGCCAAGAAAAAGGGAGTTGCAGTAGTCCAGTTTGGATTAGAGGGTTGCCTGAATGACTGTGTGAAGGTCGTGGGTGTGGAGAAGTGGTTTGAGCTTTTTCATGACATTGTGCTTATAGAAGCCTTCCTTTAGGACTTTGTTGATGTGTTTTTTCATGTTTAGAGACTGGTCAATCAGGACTCCAAGGTCTCGTACGCAAGACTGAGAGGCAATAGAATTGAAGGCTGGGTCACTTGAGAGTGACAGCTTAGGGCTTTGATGGTTGGATATGAGAAGCAGCTCAGTCTTGGAGGAGTTCAGGGCAAGGTGGAGATTTGCAAGTAAGGTGTTTATGGAATTGAGACATTTCTCCCAGATTTTTAGTGATTCTGAGATGGAATCTTGTATCGGTATGATGATTTGGACATCATCAGCGTAAATGTAAAATTTGAGGCCCAGGTCGGTTAGGAGGTGGCAGAGTGGCAGGAGGTATATATTGATTAGGGTGGAGGAGAGGGATGAGCCTTGTGGAACTCCTTGGGTGAGGGAGTAGCGAGTGGATTCTGAGTTGCCTATTTTGACAGAGAATTTTCTGTTGGCAAGGTATGATGTAAACCAGAGGAGGGCTGTGCCTGAAATGCCAATGTCGGTGAGTTGAGATAAAAGGAGGTTGTGGCTTATTGTGTCAAACGCTGCGGAGATGTCGAGGAAGGCGAGGATGTAGCTGTGGCCTTGATCAATGCCTATGAGGAGGGCGTCAGTGAGAGTGAGGGAGGGCTTCTGTATTTAGGTGTTTACGAAAAACAAATTGAGTGGGGTGGAGAATGTTGTTATTGTCTAGGTAATCCATAAGTTGTGAGTTAACCACTTTTTCCATGATTTTAGCAATAAATGGAAGATTGGAAATGGGGCGGTAGTTTGTGGGGGTCTTTTGGGTCCAGGGAGAGTTTTTTGATGAGGGCTTTGACAACTGCATGCTTGAGGGTGTCAGGGACTATGCCAAGCGATATGGAGCAGTTGATGATGTCAGCTAAGGGTTGGGAATGGTTAGAGTGCTTTAGTGGGGATGGTGTCTGTAGGGTGGGATGCTGGTTTAATTTTTTTAAGGATAGATTCAATTTCTTTTGAGGAGGTAAGGTCAAGGGAGTTTAGATTGGCATTGGCAATGGTCGGGATGATGGGCATGGGAGGTGAATTGATGGGGAATCTTAGGAGGATGTTTGCTATTTTATTGTGGAAAAATAGGGCAAGTTCTTCACATTTACTGTTGTCAGAAATGGCAGGCGGTGAAGACTTAGTGAGGTCAGATACATAAGAGAAAAGTGCTTTAGGGTTGTACATGTATTCATGAATTTTGGATGCATAGAAGTCTCATTTCGTTTTAAGTGTGGCGAGTCTGTATGTGTGCAGACTGGATTTGTACATGGCTGCTAGTAGCAAGGAGGGGTTCTTGCACCAGTTTCTTTCTCTCAGTCTGAGAATGTTTTTCATTGTCTTTAATTCTGATGTGTACCATGGTTTTCTATTTTTTTGTGTAGGGTATAGGTCTCGGTTAATGAGGGGACATAGTTTGTTTGCTATGTCAAAAGTGAGTTTGTTCCATGAGTTGAGGGCAGCATCAGGGGAGGTGCTGTCTAGTTTAGATAGGGAGTTGGAGAGTGCTGCGATTAGGTCCTCAGAGGGGCAGGGTTTTCTGAAGACGATGGTGTTACTGTTGGAGGTAGTTCCGGTGGAGAGGGCATTTATGGTTAGCTGAGCATTAATGAGGACGTGATCTGACCAGGGAACAGGGGTGCAAGAGGGGGTATTGGGAGAGTGGATGCTTGAGTTAACGAATATAAGGTCTAAAGTGTGTCCGGCTTTATGAGTAGGGGCAGAGATGAGCTGACTAAAGCCAATGGCCTGGAGTGAGTTAAGGAAGGTGTCATAGGAGGAGGAGAGTGGGGTGGAGTCGATATGGAGATTGAAGTCTCCGAGTATGACACCTGGAATTTCAATATTAATGTTTTCACATATGAATTCTATTAGAGGGGATGGGTTGTACTCTAGGAGGAATGGGAGTGTGTAGACAAGGCAGATTTGGATTTCTGGTGATTTGAACAGTCCTAGTTCAAATTTGGGTGGGGTGTCAATGCTTATGTGTCTGAGTTTAAGATGCTTTTTGACTGCTAAGAGGAGGCCTCCACCTCTTTTTTTGGGTCTGGGTATGGTGAATATATCATAAGAGGGCGTAGGGAGCTGATTTAGTAGGACGATTGAGTCCTTGAGCCAGGTTTCTGTGACTGCGCAGATATCAGGCTTGCAGTCTATCAGGAGATTGTTGAGTATGGGGGGGAGTTTTGGATAGAGATTGAGCGTTGAACAGAACAATTGAAAGGGTAGTAAGTCCTAATAACTGAGTCAGGGGGGAGGTGAGGATGGGGAGGTGGGATTTGTGCTGAGCTGGCGGATTGGTATAAGGAAAAGGGGGAGACTGTGGGGTAGGTGGTGAATACGGGGGATAGGGAAGTTTATCATGATGGTGCAGGTAGAAAAAGGGAGGGAGCGGGACTGGAGGCAGAGAGAAGAGTTTGGTAGGTGGGGGGATGAGTAGAGGGGGTATTGTCACTTAGAAGGAAATATTTCAATGGAAGTATAAATATAGTATTTAGCTGAGTATCATCGGAAGGTACAGTATACAATGAGTAGGGTGATGCAGTATACAATTACAACATTACAAAGCACGAAGAGTGGTGATAACAATAGAGGCCGTATGCTCTGATGGATAATGGTTTGGTAGTTGCTGTCTATGGCTAGGAAACCAGTATCATAGAGCAATGACATAGGCGATTGCAGCCACCAGAATTAGGTGGGGGGAGACTTGGTTGGGAGCACAAAGTGGACGCATGAAGGGGCGCACTAAGGGGCAGGCCCCTTAGGTCGCACTCCTTCATGCGTGTGACGCCCGGCGTGCAGTGCTGCTGAAGTGAGCCGGATTCTAAAGAGGCCTTACTTGGCGTGGTTCGTGGCCATCATGGCCGCTTCAGGCCTCCGATTGGCCGGCAGGACTCTGGGGGCGCGGTTTCGGGCCTCCATGCAGTCTCTCGGGTGGACAAGGCTGGCAAGAAGTGGAGGGGGGCTCTTGCCCTGACTGGGTAGTGCCGACCACTCGAGCCCCAGCGGTGAGCTGGGGTGCAGAAAGGTCACCGCCGAAGAGGAGGGCGCCGCTGAAGTGAGCCGGATTTTAAAGGGGCCTTACTTGGCGCGGTTCGTGGCCGTCACGGCCGCTGCAGGCCTTCAGTTTGCCAGCAGGATTCTGGGGACACTGTTTCGGGCATCCACGCGGTCTCCTAGGTGGGCGGGCGGACGGACGGACAAGGCTGGCAGGAAGCGGAGAGGGGCTCTTGCCCCAACTGGGCAGTGCCGACCGCGCGAGCCCTGGCGGTGAGCTGGGGTGCAGAAAGCTCACCGCCGAAGAGGAGGGCCCCGCTGAAGTGAGCCGGATTTTAAAGGGGCCTTACTTGGCGCGGTTCGTGGCCGTCATGGCCGCTACAGGCCTCCGATTGGCCGGCAGGACTCTGGGGCCGTGGTTTCGGCCCTCCATGGGGTCTCCCAGGTGGACGGGCAGGCGAACAAAGCCGGCAGGAAGCGGAGGGGGCCTCTTGCCCTGACTGGGCAGTGCCGACCGTACGAGCCCTGGTGGTGAGCTGGGGTGCAGAAAGGTCTTCGCCGAAGAGGAGGGTGCCACTGAAGTGAGCTGGATTTTAAAGGGGCCTTACTTAGCATGGTTCGTGGCCGTGACAACCACTGCAGGCCTCCGATTGGCCGACAGGACTCTGTGCGTGTGGTTTCGGGCCTCCACGCGGTCTCCCAGGTGGACGGGCGGGCGGACCCAGCCGGCAGGAAGTGGAGGAGGGCTCTTGCCCCAACTGGGCAGCGCCGACCGCGAGCTGGGGTGCAGAAAGGACTCTGCTGAAGAGGAGGGTGCTGCTGAAGAGGAGGGTGCCGCTGAAGTGAGCTGGATTTTAAAGGGGCCTTACTTGGCGTGGTTTGTGGCCGTCACGGCTGCTGTGTAATTCAGTCCTTGTTGGTTGTTGTCTGAATATAAAATCATCTTTTCTTCATTCACCCCTGCCTTTGAAGCAGAGAGCTTTACTGGATATGCATTGAAAGTGAAGTATCAGGCTTGTTTGGTTGGGGTAGTAACTGCTGTAACAAGCAAGCTACTCCCTGCTTTTTTGTGAATGCAAATCCTTTTATCCACATTTCCTCTTGCCGTTGAAGCATAGAGCACTGTCATAGTCGCATTAACCATGTGTATGTCTATTGAATAAGAGTATCTCCAGGTATTAACTGTCTTTCCTGCAAGCCACCCACTCTTCATTCACATCCACTAGACTTTATGGATCCGCAGTGTTTATCCCATGCCCCTTTGAAGTCCTTCACAGTTTTGGTCTTCACCACTTCCTCCGGAAGGGCATTCCAGGCATCCACCACCCTCTCTGTGAAGAAATATATAGCAAATGAATTCTAAACTTTTAGATGGTAGCTTTGAAAGCAGCGCACAGGCACACTTTTACTCGCATTTGTCTGCCCATGCCCAGAGCCGTGCCTATTTTAAAACATATGTGCATATACGCATGCATGTTATAAAATAGCCTGGCCATGTGCACAAGTGCGCCTAATTTTAACTGGACATGTACCTGTGTGCATAAATCCCACATCTATCGTGTAAGTGGGGAAATTTTAAAAGGGGCACATGCAATTGCTTGTTTTAACAGTTCCTCCCCAGTTCACCCAGTTAACATATAGGTCCTTCAACCCCCCCCCCCCCCCCCCCCGATTTGATAGCCTGTATACCCCCAAGTTGCCCCATATCCTTACACCTCTCAGATTTGGCTCGTTATTATATTTTTTAAACTTACATGCCATCCATAGTAGAATTATAGTTATGCAACAGGGGAACATGACGTGCATAGGATCACATAAGTATTTACGCACAAATTTCTGGTTCAAGTATAAAAACACTCTTTTACCATGTAGGTCATGCCCATACCAGGCAGATGCCCCACCCCTTTTAGAGACGTTCTGAGATGTGGGCACAGCAGCTTATACCTGTGTATCCGGGCGGCTTTTAGAATCTGCTCAGCGAGCAAGAGCCCAACATAATTATGCATTTCCTAATTAATGTTTGTGTCAGGCTTTTAAAATGACCTTTTAAATGGTAACTTTCAAATAAGTGCACGGGCACCCATACATGTGATTATGGGTGTGTGAGCAGACATACGTTGGAATTTTAAACCATGCGTGCAGTTACACGTGTATGATTTAAAAATATGCCTGCTGCACATTTGCATACTCCTAATTTTAAGCTGTTACTCAAGCAAAAATACTTTGCTTGAGTAACTTCAGACTTTGTCAGCTTTAACATACGCAGGTAAGTGGATTTTAAAATATGCTCAAGCAAGGGACATTCCCAGTTTTACTAATCAGTTCACCAGTTTGCCCAGTCTATCTCGAGGTCATCCATAACCCTCTGGTTCTTCAGCCTGCCCTCCCCCCAAGGTGACCCGGACCCCTCATCCTGGCACAGTCGGCCTAAAAAGCGATTTTTGCAGACTTGCACCTCATCAAGGGCAGCAATAAATATATGCGGCCTACAAGTATTATGCACTGCGGCCGCCAAATTTAATGTATGTGTTTACGTGTGTAACTATTGGGCCCATTCAGGATTGCCCCCGACATTCCCTAGCTACACCACTTTTTTTTTTTTTTTACTTCGCTCGTGTTTATGCGCATAATTTACGGCTTTTAAAATATGCATTGCTCGCGCATGGCCCAGATATGTATATGGACCTTATAGTGCGAGCAACACTTTTAAAATTCACCCCTTAGTCGCAAGTGTTTTTAATCACATGACCAAATGCAAAACAGTTTATTGAATCTTATTTCCATGTCATCTGATGTGCATGGCCTATTAACGGTAATGGCAATGGATTCCTTTATATTTTTATTCTATGATTTCCTTTGGACCAATTGAAATAATCTAATTGACCTGCAGCTAACTATTTTATGGATCTATAGAAGAAATCTTTTGGTCCCCAAAATATCAAAATACAGCTACTTTGCAACAATTATACCTTCAGCTTTCAACCTCTGCCAATACGACTTCCTGTCTGTCGTATTTGCACTATACTGCTATACCACTACAGTCAGTATTGAATATAATATCAAATTTGAGTTGTTTACAAAAATATCCTTATATTTTCCCATGCAGAAAACAGATGTGCTTACTGAATGTGCACATGAACAGTCAAGCCGTAGTACCTGACTTGCTTAGTAATACCATAAAGCCAATGATATAGAAAGGAAAGCTAAGGTCTTTAGAACTGCATCACTAGCCCTCATGAATATGGAAGATTTTACATTTCTTTAATACCAATAAAGATACAGCATCTAAGATGACCTTTCTAGAAAGACAATAAGGCACTTTACAGTTGGTACAGGATAAAGGGCTGTAAAGAGCTAGTCTTCAGAGTTGTGAAAGTTTGAATTCTAGATCATTTGTTTTCATCCACTTTAGAAAGCCAACACGGGACTATTGTTAGCTCATTGTTCTGAAACTGCTATGAAAAATATTGGTTTTTATTGCAGCTGGAATACAGTTTTATTTAACAGTGCAAAGAAATAAATTCATGATTCTGTCAACACCATTTCATATGATGGGCATAAACCTATGCATTTTACAAAAGACATTATCTTGAAAGCCCACAAAAATCTCTCTCCTAAACAACTCTAGGGATTTTAGAGGAAACATTCATGTGTTGATTAAATTGTTCATGTTGCTTGCATTCTCATTATTACAGTCTGCATCTTTGTCTTCCAATGTATGATAAAATAATTACTTAATCTAGTTTTCTATCCTTTGGGGCCAGCTGGGGTCTGGCATAGTGTGGCATTGATTCGCTCAAACCTGGGAAGAAAGAGAAGTCAGCTGCTGCTACTATGTTGGCCCCTTCAAGCCATTAAAGAGTGGCATTGGGAGATCATATTAGAAGAGATATCCCTCCAGCCCATGAGGATCAGTGTGAATTCCTACTGCTCCCCAAATTGGTTACCTAGGGTTGGGAGAGGATTTAAAAAGAAATAATGGGTAAAAAAAAACCCCAGTTAGTTAAAAATAATGCTCAAGTGCTAAGCCACAGAACCTTTTTATCATAAACGTAACATTTTCAATTATTTATTTATTTTCCCATTTATAAGAATTGCCTCTCCTGGAATGGTTGCAAACCAGTGTACGGTTGACCATAGACAAACCTTACATATAATAAACATAGGGATGGTAACCTTCAAACCAGCATGCAGGGGTACACATTTGCACACATGAATTGGCCCACACCCAAGGACACAGCTATTTTATAACTTGAGCGCATGTTATAAAATAGCCTGGCCACATGTGTTGCGGAGCACACCCTCAGGCCCTGTTAGGAGCACAGAGGCACGGTCCCATCTCAAGGGAGAATGTGAGCTCTTGGGTCACGGCATGGCTCAGGGAGGAGCCCCAAGACACACCGTGAGAGGTAAGCAAGTACGAGCATGAGTGGAGCAGGAGCAAGGCTGGACTGAAGACAAGGCGAGGATTATCCGGAACAAGAACAAGGCAGGCTCAGCCCTCCACTGGACCTACACGCACCAATTAAACACAGCAACACAATGCTGGTCTCGAGAATAGCCCTCCGGCCACTCGATAGTCCTTCCGGACCCGCCGCTTGGGAACAATGAGTGCGTGAGGCCAGACGGAGGCTGAGAGTAGGAACATGAAGACTCAGACAAAGACTCAGGATACTCAAAGGATTCAGACGAAGACTTGGATACTCAGAAGACTCGGACGAAGACTTGGATACTCAGAAGACTCGAAGGACTCAGACAAGGATTCAGGTTACTCAGAAGACTCGAACAAGGATTCAAATTGCTCAGAAGTTTCAGGCAAGGATTCAGGAGTCAGGCAAAAGTACTGGGTGAGAATTGCATTGCAGCATATCCTACACAGCCACCCATGGCTGGTCATGGACCACGCTGAACGCGAAGCAGACTCCAGGCGAAGAAGTGGAACTTGATACTGGAACATGATGAAGATTCAGTAGAGGCCTGCACCGAGGTGCACCCTACACAGCCGCCTGTGGCTGGTCGCGGACCACGCTGAAGTGGAGCAGGTTCTGGCAGCATCTTAGGCATAGACGGATGCAGGCACAAGGGAACTCCGAAGATCGGGACAGGATTCAAGACTCAGGATTCTCAGAAGCAAGGCATTAAAAGAAGTTTTCCGGAGGCTTGTGCTGCAGATGAAAAGAAGACCTTGTACCACGAGGCACCCTACACAGCCTCCCCGGGGCTGGTCATGGACCACCACATGGCATGCCATAAGAGGTGGACAGATGAGGGACCTGGATGAAGAGCTGAAGATGAGATGGACGAAGTCAAGACAGGAACATCAGACATCAGGAACATGGAACATGGCACCTCAGGACACGGGACATCAGGACATCTGGACACGGAACATCTGGAACATCAGGAACAGAAGACAGACGATGAGGGAGCTCTGATGAGGGATGAGAGCAGGGACATCAAGGAGACGAAGTTCAGGAACATGAAGAACACAAAACAAAGATCCATCAAGGCACAGAAAGACCATGAAGGACCTGAATCCAAAGGAGACCACAGATGCTGTGAAGACTGGATCCGAAGGCCTTGAGGAACAGCAGCAAGGCCCTTTTATAGGGCTGATCCAGAAACAGGCTGATGACATCATTGACGAGGGCGCGGGCTTTTCCCGCCACTGGCCCTTTAAATATTGAAGAGAGGCACGCACCCATGCCATAGGAAGAAGCAGGAAGCAGAGGTTGCATCGGCGGCGTTCTTGCTGCGTGGGAGGCCTGGAGGACAGCGGTGTCAGTGGCGGCAGAAGAAAGGAAGCAGGCTGCAGCAGCGGCTCCATGTTGAAAAGAGGAGACTCCCAGCGGCAGCACTAGGACTGCAGGGGATGGCGTTGGCAGCAGCCTAGCTGGAAGAAGGTAAGAGACTGCCTGCGGGACCGCCGCAGGCAGGTTCACAACATCATGAACACGTGTGCCAAATTTTAAGTGGGCATACAAATCCCGCTTCTATTGAGTAAGTCAGGGGATTTTAAAGGGTGTGCATGCTGATGCCATTACCAGTTTGCCAGTTTGTTCACAAATTCACCCAGTTATCAGCTAGGTCCTCTAGACCACCTGGTTTGATAGTCTGTACTCCCCCCCCCCCCCCCCCCCCCCCCCCCCAGTTATATCAGACCTTTTAATCCCCTCTGAAATTTCTCTGTCTTTTTTTTTTATTTTAATTCATCACATCATCCATAAAAGAAGTAAAGTTACATGGCAGGAGACGGTGCGCACATATTTATGCATGCATCTCTTGGTTAGGCCCCGACACACCCATGCCCAGCCAGACAATGCTCAAGCCTCACCCCTTTTTGAAAAGTTGTGAGATTTGAGCATGAGCACCACAGCATTTATGCATGTATCTGGGGTCTTTTTAGAATACAATTAGCACACGCAAGCCCGACTTATTCGCACATCCTCTAATTTATGCTTGTGCCAAGCTTTTAAAATTACTCTTTAATTAATCAAGATAAACTGTAAATATACAAAAGACATCCAAAATCAATCTATAATAAATCTCAATTTAGCTGAATGTATCAGCTAAAAGCTTTGTAGAATAACCATGTTTTACATGATTTCCAAAATGATGAATACATTCATTAATTTAAAGGCAAAGGTAATGCAGAACATTCCATAAGAAAGGACTTGCTCAAGAAAATGCCCTTTCTTGGTAGATATTCATACCTGCCGTTAGGTATGAATATCACAATCAACTTTTATATAAATACTAGTTGAAACCAATTGAAATTCCCTGAGCACCTATTCACTGACCTCTTCCCCAGGTCAACTCATTGCACCCTTCCACCTCTGCAGCCTGACCCTAGCATTTCCTTCCCTTCTTCTTAGGCCAACCCTAGTCACTTTGACGCTCCTTTCTCAGCCTAATCCCAGCACATTCTGACACCCCCTCAGCTTGATCCTTGCACTCTCTTCCCATTCCCCATCCCTCTTCCCCCTCCCCAGCTCTCCCCAACACTCCCTTCCCCTCTCCCTAGCCTGACGCTGGCACATTCTGATATCCTTCCCATGCCAACCACAGCTCTCCCTTCCACACTTCCCAGCCTGACTATAGTACACGCCTCACCCCAGTCCAACCCAGTGCAATCAGCAGCCAATCCCAGTGCTCTGACTTCCCTCCCCAGAACTTTCTGACCCCTCCCATTACCTATGCCCAAGATATTTTCTCTCTCCAGTACAATTTCAGCACTCTCAGTCCTCTCCCTTCTAACCTGATCCAAGTACTCCTGCCTTTCTGCCCCTTCTACCAGTCTCTCAGGCCCCCTTCAGTCTGGCTGCCCCACAGATCACTATTGTAGACTGTCTGCCTCCCAGCCTCTTTCCAGTCCAGTGACATCCAATGTGAAGCAGAGTGGTAGTCCTAGTGGGGTACTCATGGAAGCTTTCTCACACATGCACACTCTGTGACCAAATGAGTATCCATATGTGTATATGTTCTGAGCTACACTCATACTTTAGAATACACATGTGGACATTCTGAGGTATACTTGTATATTGGTCAATAGTTGGTGGGTTTTGCAAATATGCACATGCACACCCCACCAGTCCTTGACAAAGAGACACCATCTGCTGAGCCTAAATACATTATATATAGTTATGATGATGAATGTATGATACATTGATACTTATTTAAAAACTTTTCTATACCGTCGCTAAGTTATATACCATCGCAACGGTTTACAAATAGGCACATAGATTAAGGTTAGTAAATCTAGGATATCGTACATTCTAACAGGTGCCAATAAAGTTCAGTTACAATTTCATAAATAAAATCATTATTTGAGTAATGTTGGTCAAGTCCAGGTATATTATTGAGTTACTATCTCTTTGAGATATTACTTCTTAAATGTAGGATTGAGTAAATTCATTCTCATCTGCATTACTCTGTACTGATAGCAGAACAGCCCATCATTAAATGTCAGGAAACTGTCTCCTGTTCATTCTTTTCTCCTCCATGTCTCCTAAGTATGTCACTCCACAGAAGGCATGCTCTAACACCCCAACTGAAAGTATATTCCCACTTGCATGGCTGGCTAGTGACCATGCTTCGTGGCATCTATGGATACAGTGGGTTGGGGAGACTGTGCTGCATGGAGACTGTGTGTGTATGGTGGTTGAAGAGGAGGCAGGGGTGTATATGTGTTCGTGTGGCTGGGGCATGTCTGTGTTTTAGTGTGTGGCTGGGGTACATGGGTGACTGATGTGGTGAGTGGGTGTGCATCAATGGCTATGAGGAAATGGATGTACAAGGTTGGAGGAATAGAGTGTGTGTGTGTGTGTGCGCGTGTATGAAGAACTGGGGGGTTATGGGTTGGTAGATAGGTCAGGTGTGGATGACTGATTGCATATGGAGGTTGTGTGAATGGTAGGAAGGTGTGAGTGAGTGTCTATGGATAGATAGGGCAGGTGTGGATGACTAGGGGAGAGTATGGAGATTGTGTGACTAGCTGGGGATGTGCAAGTGGGTATATATGGGTAGCTGTGGTGGGTTAGGATGACTGGGAGGTTATAGAGAGTGTATGAAAGCATGAGGGGCTGTGGGAGACAAGGGACAAAACACACTCTGTGCCCATCGCATGTTGCAGTCTGCCATGTTTTTTCCTTTCAACTCTGATCTAACCTTTCCCCTGCTCTCTTAACTAAATATGCTAGTAGTATGTCTGCTCTTCTCCATAGTGTTCCCTTCCTCCTTATTGCAGCCCCTATCTCTATTCTGGGTCACCAGCTGCCCATTTGCTTTACTGGTGAGTTGTCTGTGCACAGCAGTTTCTAGAGCTGGCAGGACTTTCTTTGTTCATGAATTGAGCTACCTCTGGCTTGTCTCCATTGGCTGGAGTGGTGTCATCTTCCCATCAGCTATGTCACTTAGCCCTGCAGAAGGGACTTGATCTCCTGCCGGCCATAGTGCTCCATGCTCCGATGGAGCGCACTGTTAGCCGACATTTGGACACACGTTTTGGATGCGCTAGCTTTACTCCTTATTCAGTAAGGGGTAATAGCGCATCCAAAACGCGCGTCCAATCCCCCCCCGAACCTAATAGCGCCCGCAGTATGCAAATGCATGTTGATGGCCCTATTAGGTATTCCCGCGCGATTCAGAAAGCAAAATGTGCAGCCACATTTTACTGTATCGGCCCGTTAGTGAGCAACTACTTTCTTAGTTTTGTGGCAACCAGGATGACCTGCCAATGGGGAGTCATGGCAGATTTGAAGGACTTCCAAATGTTAAGTGCCCTTGGGGTAAACACAGTATCTGTGTTTACTAATGAGGATGTTGGGGAGATACCATTTCTGGAGATGGTTTTCAAGGGTGTGGAGTCAGATGAACTGAACCAAATCACTGTGAACCTGGAAGATGTAGTAGGCTAGATTGGGTCCCTGGACTGGGTTCTGAAGGAACTCAGAAATGAAATTTTAGATCTAATAGTTAAAATTTGTAACTATCATTAAAATCATCCATTGTATCTGAAGACTGAAGGATGGCAAATGGAACACCAATATTTAAAAAGGGCTCCAGGGGTGCTCCAGGAAACTATAGAACAGTGAGCCTGACTTCAGTGCCGAAAAAAATAGTGGAAACTATTCTCAAGATCAAAATCATAGAGCATATAGAAAGACATGGTTTAATGGAACATAATCAGCATGGATTTATCCAAGGGAAGTCTTGCCTCACAAATCTGCTTTATTTTTTGATGGGGTTAATAAACATGTGGATAAAGGTGAACCAGTAGTGTATTTCAGAAGGCATTTGACAAAGACCCTCATGAGAGGCTTCTAAGAAAACTAAAAAGTAATGGGATAAGAGACAATGTCTTTTCGTGGATTACAAACTGGTTAAAAGACAGGAAACAGAGAGTAGGATTAAATAGTCAATTTTCACATTGGAAAAGGGTAAACAGTGGATCTGTTCTTGGACTAGTGCTTTTCAATGTATTTATAAATGATCTAGAAAGAAATATGATTGAGGTAATCAAATTTGCAGATGATGCAAAATTATTCAAAGTAGTTAAATCACAAGCAAACTGTGATAAATTGCAGGAAGACCTTGCGAGACAGGAAGACTGGGCATCCAAATGGCAGATTAAATTTAATGTGGATAAGTACAAGGTGATGCATATAGGGAAAAATAACCCATGCTGTAATTATATGATGTTAGGTTCCATATTAGGAACTACCAACCAGGAAAAAGATCTAGGCATCATAATGGATAATACATTGAAATTGTCGGCTCAGTTTGCTGTGGCAATCAAAAAACCAAACAGAATGTTAGGAATTATGAGGAAGGGAATGGTGAATAAAATGGAAAATGTCCTAATGCCTCTGTATTGCTCTGTGGTGAGACCGCACCTTGAGTCCTGTGTACAATTCTGGTTGCCACATCTCAAAAAAGATATAATTGCAGTGGAGAAGGTACAGGGAAGGGCAAACAAAATGATAAAAGCGATGGAACAGCTTACCTATGAGGAAAGGCTAAAGAGGGTAGGGCTGTTCAGCTTGGAGAAGAGATGATTGAGGGGCATATGACAGAGGTGTTGGATAAGTTCTTGGAGGAGAAGTCCATTAACGGCTATTAATCAAGTTTAGATAGGGAATAGCCACTGCTATTAATTGCATCAATAGCATGGGATCTTCTTAGTGTTTGGGTAATTACCAGGTTCTTGTGGCCTGGTTTGGCCTCTGTTGGAAACAGGATACTGGGCTTGATGGACCCTTGGTCTGACCCAGCTTGGCAATTTCTTATGTTCTTAAAATCATGAGAGGTCTAGAATCGGTAAAAGTGAATTGGTTATTTAGTCTTTCTGATAATAGAAGGACTAGAGGACACTCCATGAAGTTAGCAAGTAGCACATTTAAAACTAATTGGAGAAAATTCTTTTCCAATCAATGTACAATTAGGCTCTGGAATTTTCTGCAAAGGATGTGGTTAGTGCATTTAGTGTAGTTGGGTTTAAAAAAGGTTTAGATAAGATCTGGATCACCAAAAGTGTGGGATAGAGCAGCCACAAATGGATCTATTTCGTTCAGGATTGGATCATCTCATTCTAGGAATGGTATTATCAATGCCAGGGCCTTCTTGGTGAGCAAACTAATCATAAAGTTCACCTTGAGAGGGTATGATGGATACCTATGCAGGTGTAGGCAAAACCATAGCTTGCATTCATGCAAGAAACTCCACAATTCACTTCTATTTCTGCCAAACTTTTCAGGAAGTGGTAATTGGAGGTTGAGAGGTGGCAGACTTGGGCAGGACTGTTCATGTTGACCTGTGGTAGAACCCTAGAGGAAGTGCACATTCAATTGCAAGGTGTGAAGCTGAGCCTGCATCTCCTGTACTGCCTCCATAAGGTCCTTCAGATATTTTGGGTCTGTAGATAGTGGTTCTATTTTAGCTGTGCCTCTGGGCTGGTCATGTTTCACTTCCCTGAGGACAGATAGGAGGTTCTGCACCTGGGCAGGGGCATAGCTTAGAGAAGCCAGGTGTTCTGAAGCAGATGTCTTCTGCCTGAAGTGACCGCTGTTCCCCACGGGTTGGGTTTTTGGGTACAGGAGGCTGCCAGTACTTACTGGGTGGAAGCAGAGACAAAGAAGAAGCCGAGCACCAGGACAGGAACAGGAGCCAGGAATGGAGCCAAGAACCAGGATCAGAGTAGAAACCAAGAATCGGGAACAAGCTAGGTGAACAGTTGAATCATGGAATGAACTCTGAGGCATGTTAGACCAGCAAAGGTTTGTCAGGTTAGGGCTCTTTATATCCAGCCCTTAATTTAGTATATACCTTATACTGGTCCAATAGGGAGTCTCCAGAGGTGGATATCCCTACATCTGTTTAATTTGAAATTTCCTATAGGATTCTTGCTGACCAGAGTCCCTGTGACTCGCTCAGAAATCCCCTGGTCTTGAACACCTGGGTCTGCAGGTTTGATCCCCACTGCCATTCTCCTCTCACACTGAGGATGTGTCTCCCAAGGCTTCTTCTCAGGAGGAAAGGGTTAGGTTGGCCATCATAGTTGTGATTCAATTATTAGGAATGTAGACAGCTGGGTGGCTGGTGGGTGTGAGGATCACCTGGTAACATGCCTACCTGGTGCGAAGGTGGTGGACCTCATGCGTCACCTAGATAAGATTTTAGACAATGCTGGGGAGGAGCCAGCTGTCGTGGTACATGTGGGAACCAACAACATAGGAAAATGTGGGAGGGAGGTTCTGGAAGCCAAATTTAGGATCTTAGGTAGAAAGCTGAAATCCAGAACCTCCAGGGTAGCATTCTCTGAAATGCTCTCTATTCCACATGCAGGTCCCTCAGAGGCAGGCAGAGCTCCAGAGTCTCAATACGTGGATGAGACGATGGTGCAGGGAAGAGGGATTAAGTTTTGTAAGAAACTGGGGAACCTTTTGGGGAAGTGGGAATCTTTTCCGAAGGGATGGGCTCCACCTTAACCAGGATGGAATCAGGCTGCTGGCACTAACCTTTAAAAAGGAGATAGAGAAGCTTTTAAACTAGAACAAAGGGGAGAGCTGACAAGCGCTCAGCAGTGCATGGTTTGGAGGGAGGTATCTTCAAAGGTACTAATGAAACATTAGAGTTAGGGCACCCCAACAGAGAGGTTCCAATAATAAGAAAAGTAGTCCAAGGGCCTATAATTAAAAACTCACCTGAGCTAAAAGATTTAACTTTATCCCTGTCAACTGAAAAGCAGAATGTAAATACAAACAAAAAACTCACTTCAAAATGTTTGTATCTAATGCCAGAAGTCTAAGAAGATGGGAGAATTAGAGTGTATAGCAATGAATGATGACATAGACTTAATTGGCATCTCAGAAAAATGGTGGAAAGTGGATAACCAATGGGATAGTGTTATACCGGGGTACAAATTATAACGCAATGATGAAGAAGAACAACTTGGTGGCGGAGTGGTGCTTTATGTCTGGGATGGCATAGAGTCCAACAGGATAAAGATCCTGCAAGAGACAAAATGAACAATCAAATCTTTATGGGTAGAAATCCCTTGTGTGCTGGCAAAGAATATTGTGATAGTATATTACTATCCAACTGGCCAAAATGATGAGATAGACCATGAAATGCTAAGAGAAATTAGGATAGCTAACCAAATTGGTGGTGCAGTAATAATGGGAGATTTCAATTACCTATCAAAAAAATGGGAACACAAAAATCAATTATTCAAATAGCCTTAATGAAGGTGTCAGCAAGCCTGTCGTATTTCTATCTAGATTTCAATTACCCCAATATTGACTGGGTAAGTGAAACATCAGGACATGCTAGAGAGATAAAAGTTCCTTGATGGAATAAATGACATTTTTATGGAGCAATTGGTTCAGGAACCAACAAGAGAGGGAATAATTTTAGATCTAATTCTCAGTGGAGCACGGATTTGGTGAGAAAGGTAATGGTGGTGGGGCCACTTGGCAATAGTGATCATAATATGATCAAATTTGAATTAATGACTGGAAGGGGAACAGTAAGTAAAACCACAGCTCTAGCACTTAACTTTCAAAAGGGAAACTGATAAAATGAGAAAAATAGTTAAAAAACAAACAAACAAACTGAAAGGTGCAACTACAAAGGAAAAAGTGTGCAACAGGCGTGGATATTATTCAAAAATACCATCCTAGAAGCACAATACAGATGTATACCATGCATTAAGAAAGGTGGAAGGAATATCAAATGATTACCGGCATGGCTAAAATGTGAGTTGAGAGAGTCTATTTTAGCCAAATGTTTTTATTCAAAAAATGGAAGAAAATAGGATAAAGCATAAGCATTGGGAAGTTAATGTAAGACATTGCTAAGAGAGAATTTGAAAAGATGTTGGCCCTAGAAGCAAAAACTAATAATAAAAACATTTTTAAATATATCTGAAGCAGAAAAGGCTGCGAGGGAGTCGGTTGGACCGAGAGATAATTGAGGAGTTAAAGGGGCACTTAGGGAAGATAAGGCAATTGTGGAAAGACTAAACAAATTCTTTGCTTTGGTGTTTACTGAAGAGGATGATAGGGAGATATCCATTCTAGAGACAGTTTTTAAGGGTGACAATTCAGATGAGCTGAACCAAATCACAGTGAACCTGGAAGATGTGGTAGGCCAGACTGACAAACTGAAGTGTACTAAATCACCTGGATTGGATGGTATACAACCCAGGGTTTTGAAAGAAATAAAAAATGAAATTTCAGACCTATTTCAATTAATTTGTAACCTATCGTTAAATTCATCTGTTGTACCTGAAGACTGGAAGGTGGCCACTCACCCCAGTATTTAAAAAGGTCTCCAGGGGTGATCCTGGAAACTATAGACCATTGAGCTTGACTTCTGTGCTGGAAAAATCATGGAAACTGTTATAAATAATAAAATCACAAAACATTTAGATAGGCATGGTTCAATGGGACACAGCCAGCATGGATATGTCCAAGTGTTGCTTAAAAAATCCCCTACATTTTTTTGAAAGGGCAAATAAACATGTGGTCAAAGGTGGACTAGCAGATGTGGTATATTTGGATTTTCAGAAGGCGTTCGACAAAGTCCCTCATGAGAGGCTTCTAAGAAAACTATAAAGTTATGGAATAGAAGATGATGTCCTTTTGTGGATTGCAAACTGGTTAAAAGACAGGAAACAGAGAGTAGGATTAAATGGTCTGCTTTCACAGTGGAAAAAATTAACAGTGGAGTGCCTCAGGGATCTGTACTTGGACCTGTGCTTTTTAATATATTTATAAATCATCTGGAAAGGGGACGATGAGTGAGGTGATTAAATTTGCAGATGACACAGAATTATGCAGAGTAATTAAATCTCAAGAGGAGTGTGATAAATTGCAGGAGGACCTTGTGAAATTGGAAGAGTGGGCTTCCAAATGGCAGATGAAATTTAACGTGGACAAGTGCAAGGTGTTGCATATAGGGAAAAATAACCCTTGCTGTAGTTACACAATATTAGGTTCTATCTTAGGAGTTACCACCTAGGAAAGAGATCTAGGAATTATAGTGGATAATACATTGAAATCATCGGCTCAGTATGCTGAGGCAGTCAAAAAAGCAAACAGAATGTTAGGAATTATTAAGAAGGGAATGGTTAATAAAATGGCGAATGTCATAATGCCTCTGTAAGACCGCAACTTGAATACTGGTTGCCACATCTAAAAAAGATACAGTTGCACTGGAGAAAGTGCAGAGAATGGTGAACAAAATTATAAGGGGCATGGAAAGGCTCCCCTATGAAGAAAGGCCAAAGAGGTTAGGGATGTTCAGTTTGGAAAAGAGACGACTGAGGGGGGGGGGGGGGGGGGAGATATGATAGAGGTCTCTAAAATCATGAAAGGACTTGAACAGGTTAACATAAATCAGCTATTTACTCTCTCAAATAATAGAAGGACTAGGGGGGCACTCCATAAAGTTAGCAAGTAGCTCATTTAAAACAAATTGAAGAAAATTCTTTTTCACTCAGCGCATAGTTAAGCTCTGGAATTCATTGCCAGAGGATTTGGGTATGGCAGTTAGTGTAACTGGGTTTAAAAAAGGTTTGGATAAGTTCTTAGAGGAAACATCCATAAGCTGATATTAATTAATAAGCAATAGTAGCTTGAGATCTATTTAATGTTTGGGTACTTGCCAGGTACTTGTGACTTGGATTAATTACTATTGGAAACAGGATGCTGGGCTTGATGGACCCTTGGTCTGACCCAATATGGTATTCCTTATGTTCCATGAATAATAAGGCAGATGCTCTCTCTCCTGCAGGAAAGAATATCCTATAGAACCATAAGCTTCTGCCACAATACTCTAATCAGAGAACTTTGCTCTCAAATCTAGGAATCCTGAACTGACAGCGGAAATATGTGGGAATGGTGAATAAAATGGAGGATGTCATAATGCCTCTGTTCTGTATCGCTCCATGGTGAGACTGCACCTTGAATAATATGTGCAATTCTGGTCACTGAATCTCTAAAGTGATATAGTTGCATTGGAGAAGGTACAGAGAAGGGTGATCAAAATGATAAAGGGGAAAGAATGGCACCCGTATGAGGAAAGGGTAAAGAGGATAGGGCTGTTCAGCTTGGAGAAGAGACAGCTGAGGGGGTTATGATAGCGGTTTATAAAATCATGACAGGACTAAAATGGGTAAATGTGACTTGGTTATTTACTCTTTAAGATAATAGAAAGACTATGGGGCATTCCATGAAATTAGCAAGTAGCACATTTAAAACAATTTGGAGAAAATTATTTTCACTCATCACACTCATTTGGAATTCATTGCCAGATGATACGGTTAGTGCAGTTAGTATAGCTGGGTTTAAAAAAGATTTGGATAAATTCCTGTAGGAGAAGTCCATAAACTGCTATCAATCTAGATGACTTAGGAAATGGCCACTACTATTACTGGCATCAGTAGCATGGGATTTATTTAATGTTTGGGTACTTGCCAGGTACTTGTAGCCTGGATTGGCCACTGTTGGAGTAGGATTTTGGTCTTGATGGACCCTTGGTCTGACCCAGTATGACAACTTCTTCTGTTCTTATGTTCTTAAGCACTTGAGGGGAGAGGGGAAAAGCCTACTCCCAATCTAGCATCAAAACTTTACTCATAGCAAAATTGATTATGGAGCACTCTAGGGATTACTATAATCTTTGTAGGCATGATCTATGGTAACACCGCCTATATGGAGTAGGGATGTGAATCATTTTTTAACGATTAAAATTATCGTCCGATAATTTTAATATCGTCTTAAATCGTTATAGAACACGATACAATAGAAATTCTAACGATTTATCGTTAAAATTCGTTAAATCGTGTTAGTGCGCACTAACGGGAGTTAGTGCGCACTAACTGAAAATGATACAAATTGACACTTTCCAGGTCAGTAAAGGTCAGTTAGGAATGAATATGTGTTCCTATTGGCTGGCTGCCCTCTTATCTATTGATGTTAACCAGGTTCCCACTGAGGTGATGGTTGGGGGGATGGGAAATGGAAATGGAAACTCAGGAACACTAACAGAAAATGATACAAATTATTGACACTATCCAGGTCAGTAAAGGTCAGTTAGGAATGAATATGTATTCCTATTGGCTGGCTGCCCTCTTATCTATTGATGTTACCAAGGTTCCAACTGAAGAGATGGTTGGGGGGATGGGAAATGAAAACTGTTGGTAGTTGACAAAAAAAGTAATGTGATCAGTCAATATGACTAGAACCTGTGCCCTATTCCTGATACCAGGGGTGTTGTGATCTTCCTGCACTCAGTGCCCTATCCCTGATACCAGTCTGAGACAGCTCCCTCCCTGCATTACTAGTGAGAAGCTGGCTTCACAGACAGGGGGGAGCTGCCTGACCCTCACTCCTGACTTTCCCCATGTCCCAGCTAGTGAATGGTGTGTGGGTGAGGGGGGGGGGGAGGATGATGAAGTCTGAGACAGCTCCCTCCCTGCATTACTAGTGAGAGGCTGGCTTCACAGACAGGGGGGAGCTGCCTGACCCTCACTCCTGACTTCCCCCATGTCCCAGCTAGTGAATGGTGTGTGGGTGAGGGGGGGGAAGGATGGTGAAGTCTGAGACAGCTCCCTCCCTGCATTACTAGTGAGAGGCTGGCTTCACAGACAGGGGGGAGCTGCCTGACCCTCACTCCTGACTTCCCCCATGTCCCAGCTAGTGAATGGCGTGTGGGTGAGGGGGGGGGGGGAGGATGGTGAAGTCTGAGACAGCTCCCTCCCTGCATTACTAGTGAGAGGCTGGCTTCACAGACAGGGGGGAGCTGCCTGACCCTCACTCCTGACTTCCCCCATGTCCCAGCTAGTGAATGGTGTGTGGGTGAGGGGGGGGGGGGGAGGATGGTGAAGTCTGAGACAGCTCCCTCCCTGCATTACTAGTGAGAGGCTGGCTTCACAGACAGGGGGGAGCTGCCTGACCCTCACTCCTGACTTCCCCCATGACCCAGCTAGTGAATGGTGTGTGGGTGAGGGGGGGGGGGGGAGGATGGTGAAGTCTGAGACAGCTCCCTCCCTGCATTACTAGTGAGAGGCTGGCTTCACAGACAGGGGGGAGCTGCCTGACCCTCACTCCTGACTTCCCCCATGTCCCAGCTAGTGAATGGTGTGTGGGTGAGGGGGGGGGGAGGATGGTGAAGTCTGAGACAGCTCCCTCCCTGCAATACTAGTGAGAGGCTGGCTTCACAGACAGGGGGGAGCTGCCTGACCCTCACTCCTGACTTCCCCCATGTCCCAGCTAGTGAATGGTGTGTGGGTGATGGGGGGGGGGGGGGAGGATGGTGAAGTCTGAGACAGCTCCCTCTCTGCATTACTAGTGAGAGGCTGGCTTCACAGACAGGGGGGAGCTGCCTGACCCTCACTCCTGACTTCCCCCATGTCCCAGCTAGTGAATGGTGTGTGGGTGAGGGGGGGGGAGGATGGTGAAGTCTGAGACAGCTCCCTCCCTGCATTACTAGTGAGAGGCTGGCTTCACAGACAGGGGGGAGCTGCCTGACCCTCACTCCTGACTTCCCCCATGTCCCAGCTAGTGAATGGTGTGTGGGTGAGGGGGGGGGGGGGGGGGAGAGGATGGTGAAGTCTGAGACAGCTCCCTCCCTGCATTACTAGTGAGAGGCTGGCTTCACAGACAGGGGGGAGCTGCCTGACCCTTACTCCTCCGGGGTATTGTGATCTTCCTGCACACAGTGCCCTATCCCTATTAATACCAGGAGTGTTGTGATCTTCCTGCATGCAGTGCCCTATCCCTATTAATACCAGGAGTGTTGTGATCTTCCTGCACGCAGTGCCCTATCCCTAATACCAGGGGTGTTGTGATCTTCCTGCATACAGTGCCCTATTCCTGATACCAGGAGTGTTGTGATCTTCCTGCATGCAGTGCCCTATCCCTATTAATACCAGGAGTGTTGTGATCTTCCTGCACGCAGTGCCCTATCCCTAATACCAGGGGTGTTGTGATCTTCCTGCACACAGTGCCCTATTCCTGATACCAGGAGTGTTGTGATCTTCCTGCATGCAGTGCCCTATCCCTGATACCGGGATGTGTGCAAGAAGATCCCAACACCCCCGGTATCAGGAATAGGGCACTGTGTGCAGGAAGATCACAACACCCCTGGTGCCAGGGTTAGGGCACTGTGTGCAGGAAGATCACAACACTCCTGGTATTAATAGGGATAGGGCACTGTGTGCAGGAAGATCACAACACTCCTGGTATTAATAGGGATAGGGCACTGTGTGCAGGAAGATCACAACACCCCTGGTGCCAGGGTTAGGGCACTGTGTGCAGGAAGATCACAACACTCCTGGTATTAATAGGGATAGGGCACTGTGTGCAGGAAGATCACAACACCCCTGGTGCCAGGGTTAGGGCACTGTGTGCAGGAAGATCACAACACTCCTGGTATTAATAGGGATAGGGCACTGTGTGCAGGAAGATCACACCACCCCTGGTGCCAGGGTTAGGGCACTGTGTGCAGGAAGATCACAACACTCCTGGTATTAATAGGGATAGGGCACTGTGTGCAGGAAGATCACAATACCCCTGGTATCAGGGTTAGGGCACAAGTTCTAGTCACATTAACTGATCACATTACTTGTTTTGTCAAGCTACCAACTGTTTCCATTTCCCATCCCCCATATACTGTCAGTGGGAAGCTTGGTAACATGAATAAATAAGAGGGCAGCCAATAGGAATACATATTCATTCCTAAACTGACCTTAACTGACCTGAAAAGTGTCAAATTGTATCATTTTCAGTTAGTGCGCACTAACTCCCAGTTAGTGCGCACTAACTCGAGTTAGTGCGCACTAATCGGAAAAAACGATTTTTAACGATTTTTTAACTAAAAAATCGTGCCTAACACGATTTTCTTGCCCTGCCACACGATTTCTATCGTTAAGAAGATATGGAAAACGATTCACATCTCTAATATGGAGTGTGAAAGAGCCAAAGATTAAGTTTTTTATGTTGATATATAGTTATAAACTTTCAAAGCCATTTAGGAGTATAAATCACTTAGTATAAATGACTTTTATAAAAAAAATATCTGGGGCTCTGTGCAATCCGATTTTGTGTGTAATTTAGGGGTGTGCATTTATTTGAAAGAAATTTGCAATCCAAACCAAAACCGAACATTTTTGGTTCAGTTTATTTCAAATGAACCGAATCCCTATTGCCTACAAAACACCCAGAAATGTTCAGGTCTTTCATTTTGGCAAATACTATGCACTGTCAGCAAATAAATGCATTATTTGCCAAGAAATGTTTAAAAAAATGCTCTCCCACGGCCCCTGCCAGCTCTTGCCACACTTCATAGCACTGATAGAATGGTAAAAGGAGCAGGAGTTATCTCTAGTCGCTCCTGCCCTGCTAGTTCTGCTTTAAAACTGGTGCCAGACTCAGGGCTGGCCAGTGCCATGCTGGTTTATGGCTGTAAAACAAACTTTGTTGCAGATGACATTATCTGATTAACACTAATATCTGGCACCTCTCCTATATGAAATTTGTTATAAGTCCCCTCCGATGCAGCTCTTCTGAGAAACATGGTCCCAGGTTGGTGGACAATATGTTACTCTATCCTTTAATCAGCAACATTTTAAAAAGAAAAATCATTGGATGAACTTCCCTAAAATTCAGTGTGGACTCACATGATACTTTGGGTTACACTTTTACTTTGGCAACGATCATATTAGATGTAGTTCCTTTCACCCTATGTTTGTCCGTTAATCTCTAATTAACATTATCAGGAACTGATTGTATGTGCACGTTAAAACCTTGCAGGTGAATTTTCAAAGGAGTTATGCGCATAAATGGAACATACTAACATAGCAATTTTCAAAAAGCTATTTGCCTGCATAAGTCCTAATTTTAAAAAGCATTTTAACATGTACAACTGGGTTTTACAGGTGTAAATGCACTTTGCACGAGTAAGTGGGCTTTTGAAAATTGCTACATTATATGCCATCGAATTGTCGGTAGGATGTACTCATATAAGTGAACTTTACGAGTATATATGGGTTTTGAAAAGTGCTACAATAGTATGTTACATTTGCGTGCATAACTCCCTTGAAAATAACCTCCATAAAGTGCACTTACACCAGTAATCCTATGGATAATTCAATGGCATATATTATAGCAATTTTTAGAAGCCCACCTTCACGAGTAAAGCACATTTACTCATGCAAAAAAACATTTTTAAACATGTAAATGCTTTTCAAAATCAGGCCGTTATTGCTTAGCATACTATTTTTAGTACAAGCAAAAATAGCCTTAACGTGCACGTTAAAATTTATTGCATAACCACCAAAATGTTCCCATATCCACTACTACAAATAATCTGCTATCTTTTTATATTTTTGGTCCCAACATAAGCTATGAATATGGCATATCTTACTTCTATTTGCTTTGACTGTTAATTAAACAATTCAAAGCATTTTAAAACTATGGAACAAAGTTTTTATCACATGACCTTGGACACATTACTTATACCTCTTTTACTGATGGCTTTTCTGCATGAGTGCTTCCGCTTTGCTCTAATCTTTTACTCTTGAGTTAATGAAATCATTAGTAATTCATAGATAAATTATTTGTTTTCAGACATGCTATCTGGAATGCTTTCTCTTCCTTTTTTCTCCCCAAATGATGCTATATGAAAAACAGACTTTAATTTACTGCACTGCTTTTAAAGTCTATTTCTTGCTGGATAAAAAATTGTGAATAATAACATTATCTTTCAGACTTCTGGGAAATTAACAGAGTAAGTGTTGTGCCCATGGAATTTTCTCAGCCTTACAGCTATAAACTTTTTTCTGGATTTTCAGCATTCTCATATAAACAGTAATTGCTTTAGTTACAAATATTTTAGTATTGCATTCTAGTATCCTTGCTGGAGTCACAGTATTACATTACTGTAACCATAGTTCTCATGCAATAAGGCAGAAGGTAATTTACAATTACTAAACAACTTCATAAAGAAACATTTACTTGCATGTTCCAACAAGATATATTTACAATGAGGTTACAGTGGGTACATTTATTTATTTATTTATTTATTTATTTATTTATTTAAAAACTTTTCGATACCGTCGCTAAGTTATATACCATCGCAACGGTTTACAAATAGGCACATAGACTAAGGTAAGTAAATGTAGGATATCGTACATTCTAACAGGTGCCAATAAAGTTTGGTTACAATTTCATAAATAAAATCATTATTTGAGTAATGTTGGTAATGTCCAGGTGTTTTATTGAGTTACTATCGCTTTGAAATATTACTTCTTAAATGTAGGATTGAGTAAATTCATTCTCATCTGCATTATCCTGTACTTTCATTCTCTACCCTCCACACTCTTTAGTGAAGGCTTTTTTAAAGAGCCATGTTTTTAGATTTTTCTTAAAAGATTTGAGATTATTCTGTAATCTGAGTTGATTTCGTGGACCATGTTGATTTCGAGGACCATTAGATCGAGGTAGAGTTGATGCGACCTGCAGGGAGGACCCGGATGAGGCAGAGGCCCAACTTAAGCTTTGCTTTTGCCAGCCCATGATCTCCTTGGGTTGAGCCTTTGGGGGCCTGGGCTGACAGGTCTTAGATGGAGGTCTCTGCTGAAGGTAGAGAGAGCCGTCAGGTCGCTGGTCAGACTAGACTTAGGTGAGGCGAATCCAGAACAGGCAAAGGTCACTGGCAGATGGCATTCAAGAATGTCCAGGAGGTAAGCAGTTGTCAGTGGCAGGCAGCGTTCAGGAATGTTGAGGAATCAGGCCAAAGTCAATACCGAGTATTCGTCCAAAGGGAACAATGAGACAGATAGGCAGGACTGGATGGCAAGGAGCACAACATGCTGGCAAATGAGAAGTAGTTGAACTGAAAACATGACCATAGGAACTGACAAACAAGGACAAGGACTACTAGAACTGAAGAAATGAAGGCAAGAAATCTGGAATTGAAGAACTAAAGACAAGGACTATGGATGTGAATTTGTTTAAAACAAAAGTGTAAAGCACGGCAAATAAGGCTAATTCGTTTCATTTGAGGGCCCTGAACTGAATTAGAGGCTCCCCGAATGAAACAAAACGTATTTGTTTCATTTTAAACCAAAGCATCAGGCCTAGATGTAGGCCTGAAGCCGGAGACTCACCTAGGGTACAGGCTGAGGCCCAAAGCAGGGGCCACAGCATATACTCGAGCATGATGCTGGGGCTTTGGCCTAGGCCCAAAGCTGGGATCTCTCCATGGGCATAGGCCGAGGCCCAAAACAAGGGCTGCACCTAGGCCCGAGTGCAATGCCTAGCCTTGGCAGAGGCACGGGCTTACAATGGAGCCTTGGCCAATACCCATAAGAACATAAGAACATGCCATACTGGGTCAGACCAAGGGTCCATCAAGCCCAGAATCCTGTTTCCAACAGTGGCCAATCCAGGCCATAAGAACCTGGCAAGTACCCAAAAACTAAGTCTATTACATATTATTGTTGCTAGTAATAGTAGTAGCTATTCTCTAAGTCACCTTAATTAATAGCAGGTAATGGACTTCCCCCTCTAAGAACTTATCCAATCCTTGTTTAAATACAGCTATACTAACTGCACTAACCACATCCTCTGGCAACAAATTCCAGAGTTTAATTATGCGTTGATTGAAAAAGAACTTTCTCTGATTAGTTTTAAATGTGCCACATGCTAACTTCATGGAGTGCCCCCTAGTCTTTCTATTATCTCAAAGAGTAAATAACCGATTCACATCTACCTGTTCTAGACCTCTCATGATTTTAAAAACCTCTATCATATCCCACCTCAGCCGTCTCTTCTCCAAGCTGAAAAGTCTTAACCTCTTTAGTCTTTCCTCATAGGGGAGCTGTTCCATTCCTCTCATCATTTTGGTTGCCCTTCTCTGTACCTTCTCCATCGCAATTATATCTTTTTTGAGATGCGGCGACCAGAATTGTACACAGTATTCAAGGTGCAGTCTCACCATGGAGCGATACAGAGGCATTATGACATTTTCCGTTTTATTCACCATTCCCTTCCTAATAAATACCAACATTCTGTTTGCTTTTTTGACTGCCTCAGCACACTGAGCAGACGATTTCAATGTGTTATCCACTACGACGCCTAGATCTCTTTCTTGGGTTGTAGCACCTAATATGGAACCTAACATTGTGTAACTGTAGCATGGGTTATTTTTCCCTATATGCATCACCTTGCACTTATCCACATTAAATTTCATCTGCCATTTCGATGCCCAATTTTCCAATCTCACAAGGTCTTCCAGCAATTTAACACAATCTGCTTGTGATTTAACTACTCTGAACAATTTTGTATCATCTGCAAATTTGATTACCTCACTCGTCGTATTTCTTTCCAGATCATTTATAAATATATTGAAAAGTAAGGGTCCCAATACAGATTCCTGAGGCACTCCACTGCCCACTCCCTTCCACTGAGAAAATTGTCCATTTAATCCTACTCTCTGTTTCCTGTCTTTTAGCCAGTTTGTAATCCATGAAAGGACATCGCCACCTATCCCATGACTTTTTACTTTTCCTAGAAGCCTCTCATGAGGAACTTTGTCAAACGCCTTCTGAAAATCCAACTGCCAGGTTCTGATGCCAGGTCCTCAGCCTGATGCCATTCCAAGGCCTGATGCCGTGACCTAACCAGGTTAACTCTAGTGCATTTATCCAAGCGGATGCCGTCATTTGGCATTCAAGAGCTGAAGAAAGAGGAGGACAGAGAAGAGGAGCTCCCTGGCCTGGCTTCCGAGGTTTGGGCCTGACCCTGGGCCAAGGCCCAGGTGTCAGTACCCAGCATCCTAGCCAAGATCCTGGAGTTGGGCCTGGATCCAGACCTAGGTCCCAGCCTCGGGACCTGGTCTCTGTGGTGGGATGCAGCATCAGGCCTGATTCCTGGCCTAGGCCCAGGGGTCACGACATGGCCTCCAGGTCAGGTTGCTGTGTCAGGCCTGGGTTCAGGCCGAGGTCCCTGCTTCAGGATCCGGACTCCGAGTCAGGTTGCTGCATCGGGCCTGGGTTCAGGCTCTGGCCTAGATTAAGGCCCAGGCTTCAGGATTTGGCTTCTGGGGCAGATCACTGTGTTGGTCCTGGGTCCGGGCCAAGGCCCCTGCATCAGGACCTGGCTTATGGGTTAGGTTGCAGCATCGGGCCTGGGCTCGGGATCCAGCCTAGCCCAAGGCCAGGCATCAGGACCTAGCCTCCCAGGCAGTTTGTTGCATTGGGCCTTAGTCCGGTTCTAGGTCAAGGCATCAGGACGCGGCCTCTGGGTCGAGTCAAGGCATAGGGCCTGAGTCCAGGCTGAGACTCGGGTGTTGGGACCTTGCTTCTGGGTCAAGTTGTGGGCTTGGGCTCATGCTGAAGCCTAGGCTGAGGTCCAGGTATTGGGACCCATCATCCAGGATGGATTGTAGCATCAGACCTGATTCCAGGACTATGCCCCAGCGTCAGCAGCCGGCCTCCGCATCGGGTCGTAGCATCAGGTATGAGTTTGGGCTGCAGCCTGAGCTAAGACCCGGCCTCTGGCTGGGCCATGGCATCAGGCCTGTGTCTGATCAGGCCTGGGCTCTGAGTAGGCTGAGGCTGCGGTGATCTACTGTGATCTCAGCCTATGCAAGTCCAATGCTTCGGACTAGTCATAGCCGGCGGATCCCCACCGGACCGGGAAATTGGGAACCAGGGGGATCCTAGCCTCGTCATTTTTCTGGGAGGGTGGAAGAAAGGCCTAGTTTTCATTTTTTGGCCACTTTTTTTTTTTAATTGTTTGATTCATTTTTTGCACACAAACGAAATGAACAAGCAGTACACAAACTGAAATTCATGGGAAAAAAACCCCATGAAAATGAAGCAAAAACAAAAACAACTCACTCTACTAAACAGTAGAGTGACCTGTTGCCGAGGCAATGAAGAGGTGCACAGGCCTGGCGGTGGAGGTCATCATGAAGTGCTATTGGGCCTCTCCCACCATGGGCCCTTTAAAAGATGGGATATTGGGCGCTGCACGCCTTTAGGGAAGCTGGGGTGAGTGTCAGTGGCATCCTGCCACAAGGAATCTTGGCGGCATCCTGCTGCATTGAGGCAAGGCATCCCACTGTGCTGGAGAGCAAGGCAGTCTGGCTGCATAAGGGAATGAGGTGAGGGGTAAGCATGGAGGTTTTCAGAGAAAGCTCGCGGAGTGCCAAACGCAATAGTATATAGGACAATACATTAATGCAATAGATCAGTGGTTCTCAATCTTTTTTTGGTTGGGACACACCTGCAGATGGTTCTCACATGCATGACACATTGAACCCATGACCGTCATGAGGCTAAATGTAAACATTAGGGATGTGCAGCAGGGACGGATTCATCCCATTCGGTATTCGTATTCGTCGGGACCCAAATCCGTTGCATCCGTTCTCAGGGGACCCCGATCCATTCATTAGTTACATATGTATTTGTTTCCCAAAAAGAACCCCATCTCAACCCTTTAAATTTAATTAACTACAACCCCTCACCCTCCTGACCCCCCCCCCCCCAAGACTTGCCAGAAATCTCTGGTGGTCCAGAGAGGGTCCTGGAGCAATCTCCTGCACTCGGGCTGTCGGCTGCCGGTATTCAAAATGGCACCGATAGCCTTTGCACTCACTACCGGTGCCATTGGTCGGCCCCTGTCACATGGTAGGAGCAATGGACGACCGGTGCCATCTTGTGCTCCTACCATGTGACAGGGACCGACCAATGGCACCGGTAACCCCTGTGACATAGTAAGGGCAAAGGCTATCGGCGCCCTTTTGAATACTGGCAGCCAATGGCCCGAGTGCAGGAGATCGCTCCCGGACCCCCGCTGGACCACCAGGGGCTTTTGGCAAGTCTTGGGGAGAGTCAGGAGGGTGGGGGTTTATTTGTTAGTGATACGTTGTATTCATGGGGGTTCATCATTCATTTTGTGACCCCCACGAATACAACGAATATGGCATATACATTGCGGATTGCCAATACGTTGCAAATGAATGCACGCCCCTAGTAAACATGCACTCTGCATCCACAACAGCCCCCTTGACCCCTGAACAATGGGTGCAGAGCAGAACTAGGACATTCCCCATACATCTCACCATATAAAAAATATATTCTGGTTCTGATGTCATCTCAGTAACCGCAAAACAAATTCCCTATACTAGCAGGTGCAATAGCCCTTCTTATGAAAAGACAGTAATTTGCCACCAATGCATGTCCTATTGAGAAAACACAACATATAAGATTGATACAAATGCCTACATGCTAGTGAAATACCTCAACTCACACACACAAAAACAGACCTTCACCAAGTACAGAAAGACCACAAATTACAAATATGGACAGAAACTGGAATGGAAACCCAAAATAGCCACTCTGCATGCAGTGTAAACCTGAAGAAATGAAAATAGAAATGTCACACCTAACATAGACTCATGGATCTGCAATAATGGACACAAACTAATCCACACAAAGTTACACCTGCATTATGGAAAGCACTCAAACAGTAACAGCTCCTCCTTTCCTGACATTTCTGCCCTTCATTCTTTATTGATATAGATTTGTTTGGTTTCCTTGTGTTTTAGCATGTGCTTTTTTCCCCCATGTGTGTGTTTTGTTTCATAATATTTAAAATAAGCACCATAAAACTCAGTGACCAAAAAAATAAATATCTTGGAACTTGGAGTCTTAGTTGTGCCATAGTAAAAAGCAGACATAGCTAGGACATGTTAATATACTTAAGTACAGTTGAAAACAAAGTCATCATGTGTCAGAAAAAGACACATAATAAAAGATATGTGTGGTATGAAAAGTTCATGCACCTCATCATCTCTTGATTGATTTAATATGTAATTGTGTTGATCCAACGAGAGGGATTACCACAACATGAGATGCAGAGTTTTCTCCAGGATCAATGTGTCTATTAGAACTTTGTATTATCAGAAAAAAAAGAAAGCGAGATTAGAAATAAATAAGGAGAGGCAAGGCAAAAAGCAAGCCTGTAATTCTTAAAAAATAAAAAATAAATTAACTTCATTTTATGCCATTGTTAAAAAAAATCCTTATTGTGGTGTAAACATTTTCCAGTCACATCACTTTACATATGTTATGCCCTGCGTCATCAATTCTACTGACTGCCCATTAACCTTTGTATTGGATTTGTGATCTTTAGCTGCAGCTGTGCTGGCTTCCCGTTTACTGATCTATTCTGTTTTCAGACCCTCAGCACACTGACTTTTTTTTTCTCACCTTTCCTTATCTGCAGTCCTGCACCCTACTTATTGCCACACACTATTATTGCGTTAATTGTTATTCTCACTTATTTTCACTCTTGGTAGTAGGATAAATATCCTATAAATTCACCAGCTGTTTCATATGGTAAAGAATTAAATTGAAGAACAGCTTATTGGCTGTAAAACCCCATAAAGTAAGGAATTAACACAATTTGGTTTTAGGGGTAAGCATCCTGCACTATGTGCTGCCTGATCAGCCTTTGAATTTTCCAAGCTAGATCAAACCAATCTTTGTGAGCTGTTCAAATGTAATAGTTCTCAAAGCATTTTAGGAAAAATATCATCTTGTCCCCAGCACAATTTATAATTAATCACCATTTGTATTTGTCTTCTATAGCACATGTTGCGACAGTAGTCTGTATGCTAATTTTACCAAAACAGCCAGGTTTAACCTCCGAAGGAAAAAGCAATGGCTTCTCTAAATGTTAGGTCTAATCCTTTTAATACAGAAAGACCTCCTTGGCAACCCATCTTATCGAACTGTTTTCCTAAGTCAGGGTTCTAATTTGAAATGTACTTGCTGTGAAGGTACTTAATTGGAAAGATGTTCTAGCTGCACATTTCACAAAGCAATATTTTTGTGTTTTTGATTTTTCCAGCAAGTGAATATATGAGACAACAAACGTTAAAAGCCCGGCGTGCGCCGAAACCTGGAGATACGCGAGTATGTTTGGCTGGCATGTGCTGTGCAGATTTAAAAAGGCACCTGAGTACACACACACACACCTCCTGGTATGCACACGAATAAGAAGTTGCAAAAAAAGGGGTGGGGTTTGGGCATGGTCAGGATGAAGCATGGATGGGACATGGGCATTCTGGGACTTTAACACAAAATGCACGCATAAGTATTTATGTGCACAAGCGCACCGGGGTCCCTTGCCATGTAACTTTACTACTGCTACAGATAGGGGTAGATTTTTAAAGAAGCACGCGTGGGGTACATTTGTGCGCGCTACCTGGCGCGCTACCCGGCACATGTTACACAAATGTAACATGTGCGTGCAGCTGCGCGCATGCTATAAAATCCAGGGTCGGCACGCGCAAGAGGGTGCACAATTGTGCAACTTGTGCGCGCTGAGCCATGCAGCCTTCCTCCGTTCCCTCCGAGTCCGCTCCGAAATCGGAGCGGACTCGGAGGGAACTTTCCTTCCCCCCCCCCCCCCCCACCTTCCCCTCCCTTCCCCTACCTAACCCGCCCCCCAGCCCTACCTAAACCCCCCCCCTTACTTTTAACTTCTAAGCTGCGCCTGCCTCCGGGCAGGTGTAGGTTACGCGCGCCGGCCAACAGCCGGCCCACGATCCCAGGCATAGCGGCAAATGGCTGCTGTGCCTGGAAGCTCCGGCCCCGCCCCACCCCGGACCGCCCTGCCCCACCCCCTTTTTCAAGCCCCGGGACATACACGCGTCCCGGGGCTTGCGCGCGTCGCCGAGCCTATGCAAAATAGGCTCGGCGCATGCAGGGACAGGTTTTCGGGGTTACGCATGTAACCCTTTGAAAATCTGCCCCATAGTGTGTAAGTAATATGATAAGATAATCTAGGCTAGTCAGGGGGGTTTTAAGGGTTAATGCTAACAGGATAAAAAGAGGCAATTTAACTCACCTACACCCTCTCCTCCCCTTCTCCCCTTCCTCACCCTCTAGCCCCTCCATTCCACTCACCAACCCATCTCCCCCATTATATGCCCAATCTCCCACCCTCTCCTTTCCATCCCACACTCTCCTACACTGATCCTATGTAACTCAATTAACACAGAATGCCAATCCTCCACATACCTAAATGGACCTAAGAGAATCCCTCCTCCCAGTGTTATTCTTTATCTGCTTTATTTGACGGTTAAATTTTTCTTTATGTACCTTATCTGCCTGTTAAATTTCTCTCACCCTGTTTTCCTCTCCCGGTTACCACACCCTGTTACAATGTATCCTTCTCAACTCATTCTTTGTAAACCGATGTGATAACATGTGTTGAATGTCGGTATATAAAAACAAATAAATAAATAAATAAATAGGGGAGTTAGGAAGTCCTCTCTCTTACCTGGGTGAACTGGGGAAAATGATAATTACTTCGGCGTGCCAGTGTGCTAAAATCCCCCCACTTCCATGGTAGATGCGGCATTTGCACGCACATACAGACATCCATGTAAACGTGCCACATGTTTGTGCGTACAGCCTAAATTATACCATGCGTGTATATAAGTGCTTATGTTATAATATGGCCGCGACCTTTGGTGCGAGCCAGCATACGTGTGTACATGTGTGCCCGCGAGATGGTATAAAAAAAAAGTTACCGTCCAAGGGTTTTCTTTTTTTTAGTGTCTATGGGGAAAGTGCTTAATATACAGTATTTGGACACAAATCTGTCAGTTCTTTAAATACAATCGCAATACATTGGCAAAATTAAAGTTGCACCCCAGGAAATTACGCAATTATGCATGCACCCATATAATTTTGCCCATTATTCATCACAGAATGCATAATCATGCTAGTTTGCATGATTCACCAGTTGTTGGCTTGTGCAGTCACAAAGAAGAAGTGACATTGACCAGGACAGGTGCAAGGGAGAGATGTGTCATGAGAAAAAAGGAAGCAGCATTAGCCCGTGTGGGCGAGAAGGAGGAAAGTTGCATGAGAAAGAGGGAGTGGCAGCAGCCGGTGAGGGCCAGATGAAAGAAGGGAGTGCCATCCTATGGGGCTGGAAAAATGAGGCAGCACCCTGTGCAGACTGGGAAGGAAGTAGTGACATCACAGACGCAATGGTGGCAGCTTCATTGGTGGGAGGGATAGCGGCTCGAGTGAGAATGTGGTAGAGACTGATTTGGAGAGACAGAGATAGCATAGGGTTAGTCTAGCTTGGAAGAGAGAGAGAAAAAAAGGGGTGGGGACTATCTTTGGGGGTAAAATAGAGATTAATGAGGTCCAACTTAGGGGGTGGAGTTTGGCTTGGAGGAGAGAGAGATAATGATATGATGATATGTGCATGAGAAAACCTTTTGTCTGTCTTTTACTTTTTTTCCCCTTTGTGTTTTGTTAAATTTCTGCACCTTGTGCTAAAACACAGATACAAAATGAAATGAATTTGTGTGTGTGTGTGTGTGTGTTACTTTGGAGTGGAAATGATAAGAAATAAATAACCCATATTTTTGTTTTCAATAGCATTTAAACTGACTACGCATGATGGGGTCTTGCTTGGGGAGGCATTGAGAGAGAGAGTGGTGGCATTTGCCTTGAGAGAAGCAGATTGTGGGACCAGGCTTGCAGGGAGGGAATAGTGGGACCCTGCTTGCAGGGAGGAGCGTGGTGACTTTTGGTTTAAGAACAAAACTATAAAGGGGTATTTGAAACTTTGACATAGAAGGGTTACATTTTGGTTGAAAACCCTGTGATAAGTATTTTCATATATTTCTAAGAATGTTCATGTTCCCCCAGCTACCTTAGCAGAGTTCTTCTCATGTTATGAGTTGATTATCTGAACTGTGGATCTAACCTACATTTTAGATAGCCTGGAATTTTATATTCGTGATATCAGCTCTCCACAACTGGAGTCAGCTTTCTAATGGATCCCTTCTCTTATATTTGCTGTATAGACACCACTGCCATCTCGTCAACATCTCGCACCCTTCCTCCTCTATTTGATTCAATTATGACTGAAAGTGACCTCATGTCTAATGTTCTTGTACTGTACCTGTTCTTTAAACCTGATTGTAATCTGCCTTGTGGCCATTCTTGGCAAAAGGCTTAATATCAAATGTTCACACATAAATAATGCACTGTGTAAAACATAAATAAGTTTTCATAATTTGGATTATTTTTCTGTACATAATTTAAATGTTTTCTGGCATCATTCCCTGAGGTGTATAAAATAGAGGAAATTAAAATAGGGTACAACTGCACTATCTGACTTTATTATCCATTCCATAGCTGGCATACAAAATGAGTGGCTAAGCCATGATATTAAATGTGATTGGTGTATATTTTATATCCTCTCTGTGGGATTCACAGTTAAGAAGTTTCTTACAGAAAGATATTCACATCTTTCGTCCTCGCCCTCCTGCCTTAGTTTAAATCTGCCCAGAAATCAGCATTGTACATCTCCTTCATAACATCATTAGCATCTAAATTAAGGGAGAAGCTATTTCTTCTGTTCTTTCATCATGCATGTGCCACATCTACCTGCGGATTCTGTCCTGAGAGCGGACATTAGCAGTATAAACGACAGCTTGCCTGCATCGATCTGCACTCACAGCAGACCTTTAACGCCTCTCTTTCTTCATGAAACAGGGCTAAAGTCTAAGCTCAGTTCCTCGTGTTAACTGAACAAATGGCAAGGATATATGCAAAATTATAACTGTGTGCATTCCCATGTTGCAAATGATTTACAGGAAGGGGTTTTCCTAATGGTCAATGTGTGGACACTGTTTCACAAACTTTCTCTCCTAAGATCACGTTTTATCTGTTTAAGCTGCTTGCTTGTATTCTTTGAATGTATATAGAAAGGGAAAGCACATCAGATATCTGGCAATGATCACCAGCACGGCCCAGTACATGTAACAACAGATGGACCAATCCAACTTTTAAGGTTTATAGTTTTTCTTTCATCCACCGCACCTGCTGTGCCTGTTATGACAGAATATTGATGGCCTTTGGTCTCGTTGGGCTTTGACAATAGCAACTGAATGTCAAGGTAATGATTATTAGATTTATGGAAAGTGTTCCCCCTAGATGTCTTGGGACAAAAAGACTCCATGAGAGAGAGAGAGAGAGATTTTCTTTCTCATCCAGACAGTAGCAGTGTGGAATTTAATTTAATAAGAAAGGGGACTGAGAATTATTTCCCACCACAGAGCTAGGAATGAGAACTGCTTTTGAAGAATGTCACCAACGTAGGACTGCTTTTTCTGCTCTAGCTCAGAGGACTGTTTTGAAGGCAAAACAGATTACTTTTGCCTGTGTTTGACTAAGATTTTCATTGCTGCTATGATGGAGTAAAATAAATTAAACAATTACATGAATGCTTATGATGTGCTCCCTCTTGTAAGAGACACTTTTGATTAAGAGGTTTTATTTTTGGTCAGAAATGGAGAACGAATGGTGAAAGATTGTGTGTGGAATGTTGTATGTTGGATATTTTAAATTGAGTGTGTGGAAATTTCTATAGTTTAAGTGGTTGAGGGTTTGTGGATTATAAGATATATAATCCTTTTGATATTGTAAGAACTCTTTTCGGCATATATGATTAAGTGTAAAAAATAAAATGTAAAAAATAGAGTGAGATGTAATAAAAGCATTTTGTATTATTTGGATAGATCACATTCCCTTCAATTTTTTTGTCTTGGAGAAAATATAATGCCAGTGTTTTTAGGAAAGGGATTTTATTGTCCACCACAGCCATTTCTAGAACTTATTACTTAAAAAAAAATAAATAAAAAACTGGAAGATGTCCGACTAGACTACCAGCAGAACTGAAACAGTGATAAATATGGAGGATTGTGGTTAAGAGTAGAAAGGGGATGATTGAAGATTAAGTAGGATCTGTGGTGACATACCAGGCAGGCCAACTAGGTGGATCAAGAGATCTTTATCTGCTAACAATTACTGTGCTGCTATATTTTATATGCTGCAGCTACTTATTTTGTAAAAAAAAAAAAAAAAGCCTGTATATTATGTCTATGCTGTATAAGTAATAAAATTGCATTTTAAATATTACAGTCCATTAGAATATCTGCCTACTTTTGTATCTGTTTATAAACCAGTAATTAAACTGGGTGCTGGTACATTTTAATAAAAAAAAAAAACCCTGTGACACCAGTATGCTACATTCTTCCTAAGATTCATAAATTTTAAACTAACCCTGCTGGGCACCCCATAATTTATGGTATCAGTTCATGTCCTGAGCATTTGTCTAAATTTGTGGACACATTTTTACAACCCTTTGTACCCTTATGGAACTCAGGTCACCTTATCACTTTGTTAAACCGGATCCGATTATCATTGGGACCTGTTTTTCTAGCTGCCCTAGATATTGAGTCCTTGTATTCCAACATTCCCCAGAAGAAGGCTATCATTATAGTACCGTCAGTACTTAACCAATGTCCATCTGACAATCGGGTTCCCACATATGGTTTGATAGATCTTGCCCATATTATCTTGACAAAAAAAATTGTTTTGTTTCAAGGATCACTTTTATCAGCAAACTTACAGTGTCATTCATTAAAATGTGTTGCGGTGTTAACGCCCACGTTAATGCCATAATGCATGTGGTATTTATCACAATGTGCAGCGTGAATGCAAATATTTTTAATTTATTCAAAAAGGTGGGATTGGGGAGGGGTTTGGGTGGGGTCAATGAAAATGAGGGGCAATATCACACCATGTGATAGTGTAATGTACACTATTGCATACTGGAAATAACTACACTTTTTTTCCTGGTGTTAAGCTGTGTGATATGCCTGAAGCAGCTGAAATGCAATTTGTGATAAATATTGCAAACTCTGTTTTAGGAATTTTTGGCTAGAGAGGAGTGGAGTGGAGAGGGAGATAGTGAGATAGAAAGAGAGCCTCTGGGGTGGCACACATAATAGTCAACTATTTATACTGTTATTGGAGGGCCAGCTAGTAACTCGAGGTGAGGTTTTGGTAGTGGTGTAGGGTTTTGGGGCCAGTTTTACATACAGAGTGAGACATACGAACAGCACAATAGACCTTAGTGAAGTTTTGACATCATTTGGAGTGAGGAAAGTCACACAAAGATGATATTTCTACAATGTTCTCTCGCCCTAGCTTGATGGACTCTCTACCAGGGTACTATCAAGCTAGGGTGAGAGAACATTGTAGAAATCTCATCTTTATGTGACTTTCTTCACTCCAAATGACGTCAAATCTTCACTGAGGTCTACTGTGCTGTTCGTACATCTCACTCTGCATGTTAACCTGGCCCAAAACCCTACACCACCACCAAAACCTCACCTCTAGTTAGTAGCTGGTCCTCCTGTAGTGATATAACTAGTTGACTACTATAATAGTCTTATAAAGAGTCTGTCTGTCTGTCTGTCTCTCTCGCTCTCAACTTTAACACACATTGCAATAAACTACCTGTGTGCAGTAATTCTAAAATTATCATAGTAATGCCCCTTTTTCTTATCACAGGCATTATCCACATGAAAATGATAGCATTTTCATGAATCAAGGAGAAAGAGCACTGTGATAAAGGCAATTATGGCCCCAGACATCGCCTGCCTTTATGTTTTTCGTTTTGAGTCCACCTAGATGTATCAATTATCCTTCTGGCCTTTTATTTCTATTTGACTACATCGATACATTGATATCTTTTTTATTTGGTTGGGCATTGATGTAAGTACTGATGTTCAATTCTTCATGCTTTTTGATTGGCTTAATATATGGGATCAAATTTTAGATTTTCTTTATCACTTACATGTGTCACAGATGTTAGTTTTGACACTTTTCTTTTACCATATGAGATGTCTCTCTCTCCATTTTTAGGAAACCAACTGACAAAAATATTTTTCTATTGTATGGCAGCCATCATCTGTGCTGGCTCCAAGACAACAAAGTGGTAGGCCAGGTCTTTAGATTATGGTGCCTTTATTCTACATGCTGAGATTTTATAGAACAGGTCCAACAGATAGCAAAAAAATGATTTTCTTTAGAGGCTATCCATGTCAAGCTGTTAAGTCTGTGTTTAAATACATTCTCTATATTAATCGAGACATTGTTTTTACCATCACTGATTCAAGCCTCAGATAGGTTTCCATGTGTTTTCCTGTATTCTGGGCATGCAGGACACATTTGCATGATTATGAAACATCATTGGTCTGTTTTAATCCCCCCCCCATCCTGTCTTCAATACCATACCAAGATTTGCTTTCTATTAAGGCTGCAACCTGAGAGATATATTAGTATTTTCAGAAATGCATGCAATTATTCCTTCCGCTCATTTTTTAGTTCATGTCCCCTGTGGTAGCTGCCAAGCATGTCCCCTTTCTCCCTCTTTAATGGAATTCATTCATCCTATTACTCATCACAGATACTGGCTCAATTTTTCTTCTGATTGTTATTCTTCGGGTGTCATGTACATAATTCTTTCTTCATATTCTTTACTGTACGTGGGAAGACCACACGGAAAGTAAAGACATGAATCTAAGAACATTGCAGTTTTATCTGCCATTTCATTGTTGTACATAGCGTTCTGCTAATTCTGAAGTGGTAGTTACTTTTGGTGGGTAATGGCCATATTTCTGGTGGGCTCCCCAACCAGCTTCAGTCTATATGGTCTCAAGTCCAAAAAATGCATTGCTTTGCTTCCTCAATTGAACCAAAGTAAAGCAAAAAAAAAAAAAACAATCTGGCTCATTTTTCATGTTTTTCACATTTGGATCATCCAAATACTCATACTTACTGTATGAATGCACAAACAAAACTTAATCAAGGTACTTTTTTCTAGATTAATGATAGATTGGAAAAAGTAAAATTGTTGTGTTAGTACTATCAGATAATCTATAGGTTTATTTCCCACATCCTATCAAGCCATTGAAAAGAGAAGGCATTGCTCTTCCCCTTGACTGTCTGACATGCTTTATTGCTTCTAGTAATGGATGATAGAAAAATAGCATTTCAAAAGTTAATCAGTAGCATAATTATAGGACAATTGAACAAGGAATTGTACTTGCAATTTGATTTCTTGGGAATCTAAAATTTCAGACCTAAGTCTTGATTAGGATTCTGTATTTTACCAGTTCAATCCATAGTCAAGCTCTAAAGAAAATGGAAAACAATGACTGTAAAAAGGACTATATTGTTTTCAGTCTTACTTGATGAAGATATATTACCCAAGAAGCCTTTGAATAATTTTTGTACTATGAACCTTTACAGCTCATAGTCACTTAAAATCTATCAGCATTCCTTTTAATACTGTGAAAAAAAAATCAATATTTTCTTAAACTCACCAACTCTTATTAAATCCAACAAAGACAACCTTTTGGTTTTCTTTTTAAAATGAAAGTTTGTAAGTATAATTGGACAGTAATAGCACTTCTTTCCTTATTTTTCAAATTTTGATAAATCGGTGTTGGTACCTGTGGGCTGGTAAGGTTCATGTTAATAAAATGCAAAGTACCATCCTAGTGGCATAGTGGCAAATGCTGCATGTTGCCATGCAGAGGACCTAGATTCAATTCTTGGGCCATGATTCAGCTCTCTGAGCTAGCGAGGGCTGGAAATGCTGTGAAGGCAGCAGTCACAGCCAGGAGAGGAAGTCCCATTCATTGTGTAATGACCACATCTAATGACCAGGCTTAAGGTCCATGATTGCAGGGTTCTGGATGGAGCCCCAGGATGTAGCCCCTGGTTAGAATTGGCACTGTAATAATTGATCTAAATGAGATGGAAGGGGGGTTAGAAAACAATGGAAAACAGTTCAGATGGTTGTGAATGAATGCTTATTATTACATCTCAATGGAGGCTAGTTCCAATTGAGCTGAAACCCAAGGAGTAGGAGGAAATTGCTTGGCAAGAAAACAAAATAATTAAGAAAAATAAAGTTTAAGGGGCCTTCTTTACTTAGAGAGGATTTCCCCTCACTTTATCATTATGGAAATTATTTGAACTGATTTAGTTCTATGAAAGTTATGTTATCAATGAAAAGAATACAATCTATAGGTAGGTATGAATATTGATATATCTGACAGTTGGTTGGTTGTCATATGATGTTACTACAATTTATCACTTGATTATGCATTACAAGGGTAATTTTCAAACAACTTGTGGAGGGTTAAAGTCTGCAAAGACTTAAGACCAAGTTTTCTGACTTATGTACTTAACTACACTTTGAAAATTCACCTGTTGTGCCAGTAGGTGTGCACACATGTACATTTATATGCATACTTTCGAAAATTAGGAATATATCAGGTGAATTTATAAAGGAGTTACTCATGTAAATGCAACATACTATTGCAGCAATTTTTAACAGTTATTTACATACATAAAGTACACTTACGCAAATAAATCCTAAGGACAATTCAATGACATATATATTGGAACACTTTTCTAAAGCCTACTTACATGGGTAAAGCGCATGTACATGTACAAAACCCATTTTTAAGTGTGTAAATGTTTTGATGTTGGCCCTATATATATATAAATGCTTCCCACCCACCCACCCTGGACTGCCTTTTCTTAGTGGGGGTAAAAGAATGCACAAAATGGGGTTTTGCCCATACTTTTATACACTAAACCCCCTAACTGATTTTCAAAGCACCACTTGCATACATAAAACAGATAGTTACAGACTTATTATAGACAACTTACTTAGAATTTTTATGAAAAATTAATTAATGAAAACCAGCAATGTTTGTTTTTGACCTCTTTTGTCAAGACTTAATACAAATACTGGCGGATTTTAAAAGCGCTGCGTGCATCAAAGCCGGGAGATATGCACAAGTACATGCGTATTTCCTAGTACATGCACAAAATAAAAAGTTCAAAAAAGGGGCAGAGCATGGATGCCGTCTGGGTGGGCTGAGTCTGTACCATGAAGTCTGCATGTAAGTATTTATGTGCACAAGCCTGTGCCAGGGTCCCTACTGCGTAACTTTGCTTTATGGATTGCGTGTGAGTAATAAAATAAAAACTAGGCCAGTCAGCAGGGTTTTAAGGGTCTGGGCTAATAGGGTAAAAGGGAGGCAAGTTAGCTAGGGGGTTTAGAAAGTCTCTCCTTTACTGGGGCGAACTGGGAACGAACTGGGGAAACAGGTGATTGTATTGGCGCTCAAATCTACTAAAATTCTCCCCACTTACATGCTGAAGTTGGCATTTGCGTGCACATGCACAAATCAATATAAAGTTGTACGCGCGTATACCTAATTTTATAATGTGCGCACGTATACACGCATATACGTGCGTATGTTTTAAAATCACCGTGTCCATGTGCACGAGCTGGCAAATGTGCACCCATGTGCGCCTGTATGCAGGTCTTAAAATTAACCTCAATGGGAGGAAAAAAATGTATTTATTTTTATTTAAACATTTTTATATACCGGCATTCGTTGTGGACATCATGTCGGTTTACAATAAACAGGTTAAGATTGGAGAATTACATTGTAACAGGGAAGTCCAACTGGGGTGGGGGGTAATGACAGGAAGCTAAGAAAAGATAGTGCAAACAAGAACAAAAACAAGGTAACTCAAGTGGGATATATAACAAGTCGTAGTTCCTCAATATGAGAAAAAGGCAGTAGACATATTGTAGTCTACTTTGGCATGGGTTGATGACTTTTATTCTGGGTAGGCTCTGTTGAACAACCATGTTTTTAGCTTCTTTTTGAAGTTGTTCATGCAAGGTTCGAGGCGTATGTCAGGCAGTAGTGTGTTCCATTGAGTGGGACCTGCGATCGAGAGAGCACGGTTAGACAAAGATAGATTAAATAATTTTCAAAAAAAAGAAAACTATTTTAATGAAAAGTTCACAAAGGTTAGGCTGTTTTTAGTGTTTTTCTTAATTGATTACTATAATAATTAGTATTATGAAAATTATTTTTTAAGATTGAATGCTATCAAAAAATACATTTTCCTTTGGCCCTATATCGGTCATTGTTAAAAACAAAGAGCAAGAAATATACAGTAGATTTGGTTATAAATATAGGGGTAAATTTTCAAAGGTACACGCGGGCATCCATGTGCTCGTGCTACCTGGCGCCTAAACATGGAGGCCCGATTTTATAACATGCACGTGCACCCTGCGCGCGCCGACGCCTACGGCCTTCCCCCGTTCCCTCCCAGGCCGCTCCGATTTCAGAGTGGCCTGGGAGGGAACTTTCCAACCCCATAAATTAACCTCCCTTCCCCTTCCCCTTCCCCTAACCCTCCCCCCCCCTAGCCCTAACCTAGACCCCCCCCCCCCCCCGACCTTTGTCCTACCTGGCAGCCTGCCGGCACATGATCCTCCAACACAGCAGCAAATGGCTGCTGTGCCGGAGGCTTCTGGCTTCACCCTGCCCCACAACTCAGACCACCCCCTCTCTGCCCCTTTTTTGATGTTCTGAGACTTAGACGTGTCCCAGGGCTTTATGTGCGTCGCCGGGCCTTTATAAAATAGGCCCAGCGTGTGTAGGGCTTTGAAAATCCGTTCCATAATATATAACATAATCACATTCATTAGCGTAAAGAACTATGGAGATATCTTTCAGCTTAAGATTTCTTTGATTTTATGATTATTTCATTAAAAACTTGTACTGAATTTGGTTCCCAAAATTTACAACATTTTTTTCTTTGTGATACTAAGGAGTTTCACTTGTGTAGAAATTTCAATGTTTATTACATCACCATTTTTTAAATTGTGCAAATTACATTGTCTCAGGTTTTTATTAGATGCATTCCTTTGTGTTGTCAGATTTAGATTATTGCAGCGCCATGTACATCGAGCTTCCAAAATGTCATTTGCGTTCATTGCAATTGTTATTATATGCTACTGCTCATCTGGTTACGCATCCCATTGCGAGAACACATTATGCCAATTTTAATCAAGTTACATTGGATGCCAATACAGCAGTGGGTAAAATTTAAAATTTTGACTCTAGTTCATTGAGCCCTATATGGGTCTGCACTGAACTATTTAAAAATATGATTGGTTCTACATCAACTGAGTGGTCTTTATTTTGCTAGACCAACAGTTGTCTATACCAGCAGTTAAGACTGCTCGATTATGGTGTACAAGTAAGCGAGCCTTTCCTCCGGTTACCCCTTCCCTCTGTCATAGCCTTCCTATAGGTCTACAGCAGCAAGAAGATTGCAAATAGTTTTAGAAAGGAGTTAAAGAGACAGTTGTTTTATGAAGATTTTAATTGTTGTGTGACTTGAGTTTGATGTGTTTTTAATTTTCTACTTTATTATTTTGTCTGTAATCTGCCATGAATAGGTTCTGGAATCCTGTAATGAATAAACAAATGAATGAATGAATGAATGAATAAATATATATATATATATATATATTGGAAAATGTGAATGTTGTGATAAAGGATTAATCGGCTTCATTGAAATAACTTTTTCCTTTTGAAAAATGATTTCATTGAGCAAGGTCCTACGAGTTGCAATATGATGTGCTATTTCTAATGCTATTTGATTTTGGGACGGGATATGACAGTCATACTGTAAGAATATCTGAAGTCAGAATTAAAGTGCATTTGCCAAGGATTAGAAAGAGAAATAAGAATTATCTGGGATTTCCATTTTAAAAAGAGTATGAGCTAGATGATAGTGTGTGCTGAAAATAATACGGTACTGCCAATGTAGCAGGCCACCTGAAAGGGTAACGGCAGTCATGCTTTCTGAAGTTGGTCAGAATGCTGAAGGTTGTCGGCATGTTTTCTGAAGTTTATAATTCAATATTAAGCTTGTTCAGGTAAAGTCCCAACAATACCTGCCCAGTGCTTGGCTGGGCAAGGCCTTAGAGGAGACAAAGCACCATAGCCCGCCTTCTGCTCCCCTCCCCCCACCTCCTTTGCATACTTTCCTGCCAGCACAAAGTGCATGAACAGGCTAAGGAGGGGGAAGTGGATTGCAACTGACTGGCTCAGCTAATTAGGGTAGGCAGGGGCGGGGTCTGGAAATACTGGGTAAGGTCCCTATATCAGGCCTTGCTGGAGCAAGCAAGGCTTCTTGCTTCACCAATGGCCATCTTTCTACCCACCCACCCTACTGAGAGACTGGAGGTACCATAGTTGTACAGTTAGGGGATGATATCAGATGGTGAGGAAGGGGGGAGGGGGTGACACATCTAAAAAGGAGGGCAGGATGCCTCCCTATCCTTTCTTAGGTCTATCAAAAGGGAAGTCATCCACCATTAGTGGGGTCTGTTCGGTCTCTCCAGGGAGCCCTACGAACATTACTCAGGGCCAGTGCTGGCTTTTTTGCTGCTCTTTGTGAACAATTACTGGGCTGCCCCCCCCCCCCTCCCCCATTCATTTTCTGTCCCGGGTCCACCAAAAAAAAAAAAGCCCAGCTCCTTTCAGTGATACAAACTTTAAAAAATGAAACCATCCCCCCCTCCCCAAACCCATCAAATTTTAAAAGGCCGGTCTGCGCCGATACCGGAAGATACGCGCGAAAGAACCGGCAAACTAAAAAGGGGAAGGTCAGGGGCAGGGTTTGGGCAGGCCAGGACAGCACATTAGGTGCGTCCCACTGAAGTGCATTGGCAGCCGGCCAGCCCGCACAACTTAGTACTGCTCTGTAGAACAGGTAAGTTTTGAAAAAAAGAAAAGAAAGTAGTTAGAGGGATTTTAGAGGTTGGGGAGGATAGGGGAAAAGAAATGCATGTTAGCTAGGGGATTTTGGAAGTTCCCTTCCAGTCTTCTTCTTTATTGGAGTGGACTGGAAGGTAAGTGCATGCATCTTGCAAAATCGCCCCTTAAGCACGCAAGTTGGCACCCGAGCGCACTTGCGTGCCCAAACAAAATTGGGCACGTATGTGCAGGTAGGCATAAGGACGCCCGCATGCGTCTTTTAAAATTAACCTTTAAACTGATAGTTGCAGGGCAACACAAGCTGGCCAGCGACCGCAAATGATTAGATGCAAGGAATATGGCCTGATTAGTAGGGATGTGCAATGTTTTTCTGATGGATGAAAATATAGTACGGTATTTTCTAAACCGTCAAGTATCAGGGGGTCCCCGAAAGCAATAGGAAAACCCCACAAAAGTTTTGTGTGCTTTTCTTATCGGTTTTTTTTTTTTTGGTGGGGGGGAGAAAGGGCACACAGAAAAAAAATACCCAAACCCACCCCGACGCTTTAAATCTAATTATTTAGAATCCCCAACCCTCCTGACCCCCCAAAACTTTCCTAAAGTACCTGGTGGTCCAGCGGGGGTCCTGGGAGCAATCTCCAGCTCTCGAGCTGTCAGCTGCCGGTAAACAAAATGGTGCCAATGGCCTTTTGCCCTTACCTTGTGACAGGGGCTATTGGTGCCATTTGCCGGCCCCTATCACATGGTAGGAGCAATGGATGGCCCGCTCTATTTTTTAGGTGGCGCCAGCCGTTCATTGCTCCTACCATGTGACAGGGGCCGGCCAATGGCACCAATAGCCCCTGTCACATGGTAAGGGCAAAGGACCATTGGCACCATTTTGTTTACCGGCAGCCGACAGCCCGAGAGCAGGGGATTGCTCCCGGGACCCCCGCTGGACCACCAGGTACTTTAGGAAAGTTTTGGGGGGTCAGGAGGGTTGGGGATTCTAAATAATTAGATTTAAAGGGTCGGGGTGTGTTTTTTTTTTTGGCTCAGGACAGCCGAAAAAAAAAGCGGTCAGAACCGCGAGAAACGAAGATTTCCAGCAGTTCTATGAACACGATACTGGAAACGATTCCGGAACCGATTCATATCTCTACTGATTAGCCAATGATAAGGACATAAAGAGCTAAATTTGAAGGGGGGAAGGAAAGGAAGCTAAAGTATGTATGCAAACTGTTATGAAATACAGTTTGTTTTCCCAAGATACAATATGGGTAATTTTCAAAGACAATTATGAGCATAAAACCTGATTTTATGTACGTGTTAAATAAAGCTGAGGCCAATTGTACCCATTACCTGCATGACAGAATGTAATTCTTTTAAGCAAGGGAGCAGTAAGCTGACTGTGCCTCTGCTATGATCCTTGTGCCTTCACTTGAGGAGGTTATAATTTACATAGGAAACTTATAGAAGCCCTTCCTCTTCTATTAGGACTGTTGATTATATTGATTAATGCGTCCTTCATTGGCAGAGTCACTGCTCAAAGTCAGTTGTTGCTGGTCAGCAGCATTTTTACAGATTCAAAACAATATTAACTCAATCACAGATAATTACTTCAGCATGGCAAGATTGTCAGTGATCAGTGATATGCATGCACCATACAAATTTCTCTCAGGTTTGGGTTGCAACACACACTTCTGGTTCTCTCGTTTGATCTCAGCTTCTTTTCTACTCTCATTAGAGAATCAGAAGCACTTGTTAAATATACTGGAAGAGCTCTAGAACCATGCCATTTTCTAGAAACTCTGCACTAGGGACCAGTTAGAATACATAACTAATTTCTCTGGCAACATATATCACAGGACCCAGTACTCACCCACATGGGGAAAACATTCAACATGCGGGTATTATACTTATGCTCCTCCTCTAGTGCAGTATAGATTATTCAATCCAGAAAATGTGAAGAAGCATGTTACATTGGTGAAACAGGACAAACATTAAAGCAAACATCAATTCACACAGACAAAAAATAAAACACCACAGGAACAACCAGACCAACAGCTCCATGGGGGAGCAATTTATTAGAACCAGAGCATTACATCAATGACCTTATGATTAGGAAAATTAAAGAAAAATTTAAAACAATCCAGGACAAACACTTTGGAAATTGACAAAAAAGAATAGACTCAACAGAGACCTAGGTTTCCTCTCATGTTAAGTATCTTAAAATTATAGTGCTTGTTACCTTCTGATCACCCATAAAATCTCATCAACTCTTTCCCTCTGCCCTTTCCCCCTATCACTGGCATGCCTTTTAAGATTTATTTATGGCAACCACACTAGTCTATATTTCCTGGTAAATGTCATCTTTTGATCATTGGAAATCTGACCTAAGAACATAAGCACATTAAAAGTGCAATGCTGGGTCAAACCAAGGTCCATCAAACCCAGCATCCTGTCTCCAACAGTAGATAGTCCATATCACAGATAATCATCAGATCCCCAAATAGTTGATCTATTACTTGAATCTCACTCCCTGGGATAAGAACTGACTTTCCAAAATCTACCTGGCTAAGAACTGTTTATGAAATCCTATAGTTAGTTGCATTGACCACAACTTCTGGCAACAGATTCCATAACTTGATTGTGTGTTGAGGGAAAAAATACGTCCAACTATTTGTCTTAAATCTACCAGTTGCTAACTTAATGGAGTGCCCCCTAATCCTAATTTTCAGAATCATTCATCAAATTGCATTAGGGCACTAATGCCCGCAATAACGCTTGTGATAAATAATGCATCGTGAGATCCGTATGCAAATTTTGAAAATTAGTCAAAAGGGAGGCATTTATGAAAATGTACTCTCGAGCTAGTTTGCACTCTCTACCTAGCTGCTATCAAGCTAGGTTGAGAGTACAATGTACAAATCTCATCTTTGTGTACCTGTCATCACTCCAAATCACATCAAATCTTCACTGTCTATTGTGCTGTTCGTACCTCTGTGTATGTAAAACTTCCCCCCAAAACCTAGGCCATCACCAAAACTTCTCCCCAATTTACTAGTTGCCCCTCTTACAGTAGTATAAATAGTTTACTTATATAAGAGCCTTATAAAGAGGTGCTCCCCCCCTCCTTCTCTCTCTCTCTCATGTGGTAAAAGCCTTTTGTTAACATGCATTGCATTATCTGGAAAATTACCCTAACCACACCCCTTTTTTATCGCTTTGAAAGAGTAAATGAGAGTTCCCTATTTACCCATTATTTTATAAATCACAATCATATCCCCTCTCAGTCATTTCTTCTCCAAGCTAAACAGCCTTAACCTATTTAGCCTTTCTCCATAATGAAGTTTATCCATCTACTTTATCATTTTTTTTTTCACTCTTCTCTGGCTCTTTTCTATGTGCATTAGGTCTTTTTTGAGATGGGGAGACCAGAACTACAAACAGTACTAAAGGCTCTGTGACAAAGACATTATGATATTCTCTGTTTTGTTCTCTATTGTTTTCCCAAATAATTCCTTATATTCTATATGCGTTTTGGACTGCTGCCACACTGAGCCAAAAATTTCAAGGTATTGTCCACAGGGACTCCGGAGTCCTCCTGGGTAGTGACTCCTAATGCAGAACCCAGCATTGCATACCTCTAGTTGGGATTAGTTTTACTTATGTGCCTTACTTTGCATTCATCCAAATCAAATTGCACCTGTTATTTAAATGACCAGCCTCCTAGTCTCAGAAAATGAAGAGAGTATTAACTCTCAAAAGCTAGTCAAGAAATGTATTGTTAATGCAATAAAAAGGTTTCATCTTTTATATTTTTTTTGTTTTTGTTAACCTTTTATTCCTGTGCATTCTTTAGCAGTGTTAAGTACTTACTAGTTTCTTCAAAGGGGCTGTTCTTTTTTGAATATTTATCAACTCTTTCCTGTATTTAGTTTCTTCTTGGAGAATTCTTACATCTACATCAATTTTACCTCTTGGTGTACAGGCTGCTTTGTGGAAGGTATGCCAGAATTTGTTGTCATAAGAAATAGATTATAGATTTTCATGCTGAATAAAGGTGCCTTGAGGGGACTTGGCATAATATATGTTCTGCTATAGATTTGAATCTATAGATATTAGAGAAGATGTAGTTAAATATCTTCCAGGGCATCTATCTTCATATATAGGTTATATATTACATAGGCTAAATGATAGATGTCAGCCTTTGATCCTTTGAGAAAGTAGAAGGGGCATACAATCTTGCTGAAGTTACTAGCAACCGCTCTCTGTTCTGGCTATGTTTCATATGTTTTTATGGTCTTTTATTAAAGTTGCATTTATATTTTTATGAGAATGTCTGGGTGGATATATATTTCTAGAGTTGTGCAGGATCGTGACATATAAAAATTTTATGGTACATCAAAGATAAAGAAAAGTGCTGAAAACCTTAGCAACTTCAAACCTCTCAAATTAGAATTGGTGCACATATCTAAGAATTAAAGTGGAGTTGCATTCATGTTTAGCTTGATCTAGTATCCAAGCTTGACTGAAATTGCCCTAGAGCATATAGGTATGACCAAGTCAGATATACTGAATTCCATTCTGTGCAAAATGTGTTCTTCATTTAAGGAAATGCTTCTTATTAGTTTTTCCAGTGTGTTGAACTTCATAGGAAGTTATACTTGAGATGCCTGCATTTTAACAAATTACTTTTTTTTTTTATCACTGTAGCTCATGAAATGGAATACTGCTGCTTATTGTGAAAATATCACCAGATTATCAAATTTTGGTTCAAAAAGTAGACTCGCCTTCCCAAATCCTTTACTGCTGAGGGAATCCACTGCAGGGGTATCTGAAATCAGGCCCAATTCATTTCATCTCAGGGTCTGCTCCAAACAGGGGAAAGCTGGCTTTTAAGGTCCTTGGGTATTGGAGGATTTTCTCTTCATAATAAAGACTCTTCACATTTGAATGGTATTCCAACTTAAACCAACTTTACCCCAAAACTTCTTTAACATAATTGTAAATGTTCTTGTTACAGAATCCACATTATACAACTGAATATTCACTCTAGAAATTGATACTTTCACTGCTCACTCCTTAGAAATCCTCTCTATTACTTCTTGGGATTTGTTTGTGTGATCCCTGGGGTGATGTTTAGGATTAATTTTCTCCTTCTAAGAGACCCCCTTGATATCTGATATTCAATGTAATGATGGTATTCACTCTGTCCTCTTCCTCTTTAGTGTAGGCACTGACTGTGACTGCATTGACTCCTTGGAGCAAGTACCAGGTCGGTATCCCTCTCCTTTCTCCTTTCAAGTGACCTTAGCTGAGTACTCTCCAAAGGTTTCTTCTGAGTTAGCACTAAATTCCTTAGGTTGAATGACCCAGGGTTGCCCTGTAAGGTTTCCAGTACCCATTGGACATTCCCCAGCCACACAATTAACACAAATAATACAAATAACTAGGGATGTGAATCATTTTTCAACGATTAAAATTATCGTCCGATAATGTTTATATCGTCTTAAATCGTTATAGAACACGATACAATAGAAATTCTAACGATTTATCGTTAAAAATCGTTAAATCGTGTTAGTGCGCACTAACTCCCCGTTAGTGCGCACTAACTCGATTTAGTGCGCACTAACTGAAAATGATACAAATAAACACTTTCCAGGTCACTGAAGGTCAGTTAGGAATGAATATGTGTTCCTATTGGCTGGCTGCCCTCTTATCTATTGATGTTACCAAGGTTACCACTGAGGTGATGGTTGGGGGGATGGGAAATGGAACTGGAAACTAACGAACACCAACAGAAAATGAAACAAAGTGTTCACACTTCCCAGGTCAGTAAAGGTCACTTAGGAATGAATATGTATGTATGTGTTCCTATTGGCTGGCTGTGCTCTTATCTATTGATGTTACCAAGGCTAATACTGAGGTAATGGTTGGGGGGATGTGAAATGGAAACAGTTGGAAGCTTGACAAAAAAAGTAATGTAATGATCAGCACTCACGTGACTAGAACTTGTTTGTTTATTATTTTTGTTAGCAGGCACCTGAAATGCTAGTGCATGTTGAATTTGCCAATCACTGTGCATTTTAGAAAGGTGGTCCTGGCTGGAACTGTACACAGTTCAAATATATGTAATTGATTGTTGGTAAGTGTATTTTTTAAGTAGCCACACTGGCACAAGTATGTTTACTTTTCCTCCTACTTAACTCACTAGCTCAGCTTTGTAAGAAGGGCTTCTCTGCTTGTGTGTTGTTTTTGTTTGGTGTGAGGAGAGCAGAAACATCAGATCTTTATTCAATCTACTACAGTCATCTCTTACAGTGCCCTATCCCTATTAATACCAGGAGTGTTGTGATCTTCCTGCACACAGTGCCCTAACCCTGATACCAGTCTGAGACAGCTCCCTCCCTGCATTACTAGTGAGAGGCTGGCTTCACAGACAGGGGGGAGCTGCCTGACCCTCACTCCTGACTTCCCCCATGTCCCAGCTAGTGAATGGTGTGTGGGTGAGGGGGGGGGGGGGGAGGATGGTGAAGTCTGAGACAGCTCCCTCCCTGCATTACTAGTGAGAGGCTGGCTTCACAGACAGGGGGGAGCTGCCTGACCCTCACTCCTGACTTCCCCCATGTCCCAGCTAGTGAATGGTGTGTGGGTGAGGGGGGGGGGGGAGGATGGTGAAGTCTGAGACAGCTCCCTCCCTGCATTACTAGTGAGAGGCTGGCTTCACAGACAGGGGGGAGCTGCCTGACCCTCACTCCTGACTTCCCCCATGTCCCAGCTAGTGAATGGTGTGTGGGTGAGGGGGGGGGGGAGGATGGTGAAGTCTGAGACAGCTCCCTCCCTGCATTACTAGTGAGAGGCTGGCTTCACAGACAGGGGGGAGCTGCCTGACCCTCACTCCTCCGGGGTATTGTGATCTTCCTGCACACAGTGCCCTATCCCTGATACCAGGGGTGTTGTGATCTTCCTGCATGCAGTGCCCTATCCCTATTAATACCAGGAGTGTTGTGATCTTCCTGCATGCAGAGCCCTATCCCTATTAATACCAGGAGTGTTGTGATCTTCCTGCATGCAGTGCCCTATCCCTGATACCGGGATGTGTGCAAGAAGATCACAACACCCCCGGTATCAGGAATAGGGCACTGTGTGCAGGAAGATCACAACACCCCCAGTATCAGGAATAGGGCACTGTGTGCAGGAAGATCACAACACCCCTGGTATTAGGGATAGGGCACTGTGTGCAGGAAGATCACAACACTCCTGGTATTAATAGGGATAGGGCACTGTGTGCAGGAAGATCACAATACCCCTGGTATCAGGGTTAGGGCACAAGTTCTAGTCACATTGACTGATCACATTACTTGTTTTGTCAAGCTACCAACTGTTTCCATTTCCCATCCCCCATATACTGTCAGTAGGAAACTTGGTAACATGAATAAATAAGAGGGCAGCCAATAGGAATACATATTCATTCCTAAACTGACCTTAACTGACCTGAAAAGTGTCAAATTGTATCATTTTCAGTTAGTGCGCACTAACTCCCAGTTAGTGCGCACTAATCGGAAAAAACGATTTTTAACGATTTTTTAACTAAAAAATCGTGCCTAAGACGATTTTCTTGCCCTGCCACACGATTTCTATCTTTAAGATGATATGGAAAACGATTCACATCCCTACAAATAACACAACTCCAGTCTTCCAAAAATTCCAGCTACTAATCTCTTTCCTTCAAGGAACAAAAAGTTTGAAGGATCAAGGTTTTCATCCAGTTCTTGGGGAAAACATTTGACTCTTCCAAAACAAAACCAAAAATTTACAAACAGAGAAAATATTCACAGGCCCCTTGGAGAGGGCTAGCAAGTCTTCTCTGGATCAACAACAATGATCAAAAACCAAGGTGTTCTGCTCAGAGCTATTGCAGGAGAGAAAGAAAAAACAATTGTTTTTCTTACGCTCTGCTTCCCTGCTCCCTATATTTTTCTGCTATTAGAAAGTGCTAGGGTTGTCTATATCTTAAAGGCAGAATAATCCATTACAAAAATCTCCAATGTGTGTGTGCTGTGGAAGATGGTACACTCCTCCTAATCATACTATTATGTTATGTTGTACTGCCTTCTTTGGACATAGTCAATCCAAAGCAGTTCATAAAACATAAGAATAAATAGCAGTACATCATAAAAATAATACATCATAAATGAAACATAGAAACATAGAAATGACGGCAGAAGAAGACCAAATGGCCCATCCAGTCTGCCCAGCAAGCTTCCCTCATTTCTTCTCCCATACTTATCTGTTTCTCTTAGCTCTTGGTTCTAATTCCCTTCCACCCCCGCCATTAATGTAGAGAGCGGTGGAGGAGCTGCATCCAAGTGAAATATCTAGCTTGATTAGTTAGAGGTAGTAGGAGTAGTAACCGCCGCAATAAGCAAGCTACACCCATGCTTATTTGTTTTTACCCAGATTATGTTATACAGCCCTTATTGGTTGTTTATCTTCTCCCCTGCCGTTGAAGCAGGGAGCTATGCTGGATATGCGTGAGGTATCAGTTTTTTTCTTCTCCCCTGCCGTTGAAGCAGAGAGCTATGCTGGATATGCATCGAAAGTGAAGTATCAGGCACATTTGGTTTGGGGTAGTAACCGCCGTGACAAGCCAGCTACTCCCCGCTTTGTGAGTGTGAATCCTTTTTTCTTCTCCCCTGCCGTTGAAGTTATGCTGGATATGCGTGAAGTATCAGTTTTTCTTTTCCCCTGCCGTTGAAGCAGAGAGCTATGCTGGAAATTCGAGATGTATCAAAACAATTAAAATATACAAATTAATACAATTAATAAAAATATAAAACAAATCCTGCAATAGATAATTTCAAAACAAAATAATAGTACAATAATACATAACTACTAACTCACAAAGGATTCACAATCTAGTCTCATTAGGGACTGAACAGCTGAGCATATAAAAAGATAGGAACTCATTTTCCAGTTGTGAAGGATATTTGATCTGCTATCCAGTTAGATGAAGTTCTCTTTGATACAGCAACCTCAGGCTTGTTGGGAAAAACAAAAAATTAATTGCTGGGTTGGTCACCAAGAATGACCCTTTTGAAGGGACACACTGCCTAGTAAGGTTCAAGTGGGACCTGATATTGCCTCAAAATACTATTAGTAAAGTAAAATAGATGTCTGGTTGTGCTGAACTAGCTTTAAAGAAAAAATATGAACTGTGTCAAAAGTGACTCTGAAGTAAATCTGAGTTAAATATTCACTGAATTAGTCCTAGATAAGGTTGGCCTTGTCTTAATTCCTGATATTACATAATGCAATTGGTTGTTTTCTGCATAACATTTTGAATTTCATTGGTTTGATTTGCATGGGATCTATATGAATTGAAAAAAAAAATCTAACTGGTCCAGCAGCAGGACCTGGACTGGGACCGGGGATGCTGCAGAGGCAGCGCTTGCAGCCCCTGAGGGGGAGGGATTAATACTCATTATGTGACAGTGTCACCTAGTGGCTGGATTTAAGGCCCATGATTGCAGGGTTCTAGAAGGAGCCCTGGTACATGGTCCTCAACTGAGGACTGCCACTGCAAGGAATGAACCAAAAGAAGTTGGGAAGGATATAAAAGAAGGAAAGAAATCCATGGGCAAATGTGAATGAAGGCTCATGGCACTGAATTGCAGTTCTGGTTCTAACTGGGCTGAAAATCCTAAAAGAGCAGGAAGTCACTGCCAGATCAAACAAAATAATTTCTGGAATGTACTTTTGAATAAGAATTAGCTTAGCCATCTGATTTAAACTAGCACCTAACTTACATATATGGCTTTGTTAATTAAGGACATCTGTTTCTACAAAATTCATTCTGCCTACATTTAGTGTTCACAATAAGGCATCAGTGACTGTGATTCTTCATTGAAAGTAATACCTTACTTTATTGTAGAGAACCTTTGGTTTCCTTCACTACAAGGAATCTTCTAAATTCCTGGTGAGGTTCAGTGCAGATTTATTAAAGTGAGGATTGGGTTTACTCCCCCATGTGGGAGCTGCAGATGGGGTGTTCTAGCTGTTTATCATCCCCAAGCACCATCAGTCCTCGTGGATATTCAGTTCAATTTTTGTTGCAACAAGTTATGGATTTTTAGTTACTCTTTCAAGCAGACAGGAGCTCTCCATCTCCTGACAATTTATTTTGCCTTATGTATTAAAAAGGAGTTGGGATTTTTCTCTTTTTGGGGTCAGCCTCCCTTCTCATCTGATTTTGATTACTTTGGACTCTTTTAATCCATTTTGGAAAATTCCTTGTGAGAGCCTGGTCCTCCTTGTTGCAGTGGATTGGAGCATCGCTGTGTTTAAAGATGTATCATGGGATATTGAAGACTTGTAGTGTGCTATCTCTCCCTCAGAGGATGGACCTGACAGTGACCTGATGCAGGGGAGTTTCAACTTTAAATTATCTGGGCTTTTGGACTATATTTTATGTTTTAAGGCAAGGACATTTTATTCCACTCTTCCTGTCTCTTGCTTGTTTCTTCCCCCCTCCCCCCCCCCCTTTTTTTGGGTTCAGAGACTATTTTTGTTCTATTAGCAGCAGATGGACCTTGGTACCCGGGACTCAGTAACCAAAGCATTGGGAGAGTGGTGTCTTCTACCCTGAAAGAACCTGAAATGGGAAGGAATTCATCTAGCGAAAATGATCCCTGCCAATAGCATAAAGAGAAGGAATCTAAAACATATAATGTGGCAAGGAACTGAAGGAAACAAGAACTTTGTTGCTGTTTACTCTCACTTGTATTCTACATGAGTTAAGTGCCCATCTGGTACTTCATATGGAGTTACAGGATTTAGGAAGACAGGAAATATATGAGAACTGGGATTAAGTTCTGATAAAATATTGGGACTATATTCTAATTACCTACAGCGGGGAGAAGCTGGGATAAAATTAGGAATCTAAAAGAGGAATGAACTATTTTACATCTGCGCAATTCTGAGGAATCTGAGTAGTTGCAGTAACTGAGAAAAAGAAAGAAATCAAGGATTAAGAAGTGTTTCTTCCAAGGATTTAAGAGTCCTTGCTACAGAAGTAAAGTCACAGGTTTATTAAATTATCTGCTGTCCTATTCTTTATTGACTTTATTTGAGGAAGAAATGAAGCTGTAAATATTCTTCAGTCATCAAAATCAACTATCAGTAAAGAAGTTAGAAACCACTTTGCTGTACGGTGTGATTTTTGCTGCTAAAGATTGTGAAAATTGTTAATGCTGTTTACAAGGTTGGATTGGGGATTTTACATGGGCTATTGCGAAAAGAGGCCTCGGGACGAATGTTCTTCCCCCTCTGGGAGCCTAGGAACGCAGATTAATGCAATCCATGGAGAGACTGAGAGAGTTAATAGGAGTTGTGTGCAGAAAGGGTCCATCATCTTTTTTTTTTCCTATGTGTCCCTGGGCACAATAAATAGGATCCGATCCTCACCCAGGGGTTACTTTATTAGTACAATATACACGTTTTTGTGCACTCTTTACAATGAATTCTTGTAAAATTCTAGCACGGTAGCAGCCTTTCAAGCCAGTGCACGCAAACAGTGCCATTGCCTTAATAACCCTGTACCACTATGTGCTTTCACGTATGAATGCCGGCTCCAGCTGCAAATGTCATACCCTCAAAGTGCAAACTGTGGGTCTGCAGTCCAAAATACTTTTATGAGACCAGATGTTCTTGTGGCACACACTGTGTTATGGTGCATTGCACCATCATAAAAGCTTGAAACACGGTGCCTGAGGAGCTCTCAGGAGACGCTTTCTTTTTGAAAGACTCTATATTCCTTTGTAATGACACTGAACATCTGCCTTCTGAATGTCAGGAGATCCTTGTCATAATGAATACAGTTTTGTAGAATCATTGCCATGGCTGGTATTTTATCCAGAGTTCTTTGACTTTCAGATTCCAGGCAACAAAGTAAATGAATCTGCCTCTGAAAAGTCAGTCAAGTCAGCTGTATCAATGGCTTCCAGGTAATTCTGTACATAATGAATGCTTCTATTGTTGCTGAAGGATAGCTGGTTTTCCCGAATGCAGTTGGCAAAGATAATAACAGTGGGATGTGTACTGTAGTTGCAGTTTGTGGGTCTCAAAGGCCTTTTTTGTGGAAGAGCAGCAGTTTCTTTGATTTTAATTATGTTCTATTTATGGCAAAAAAAAAAAATGTTAAAGGCTTTTTCTCTAAATCAAACAGCTCACTAGCATTCCAAATTCTGTTGCTTCTCATTTACTTCCTGATGAATTGTTCTATTTTTTTTCCAAGTATTCTCTGCAGTTCCCTCTTATTGTACTGCTATGTACAAATGGTGAAATTCTTGCATGCGTTGAAATTCACACCTAGAAATGATGAATTAGTCTGAACCCTGTTACCATAGAATGCATTTGTCCAAATGTAAAAACAGCTGCAGTTCATCATGTTTTAATGTCTGAACCCTTGTTTGATAAAATATTTTTCATTTGACTTCTACAATTGTGCACAATTACTTTTGATCCATTTTCGCTGACTTCATTACACTTTTTATAAAATCCCACACTACTGTGTCATGTTCTCAAATTATAAATTTCAGAGCATGATCAGAAAATTACTAAATGAGCATGCATGCACCTATACAAGTGTGTACCGGCGCATGAGAGGAGATAAGCTGTAATTTTAAATCATGCACACGTGCATATGTATGATTTAACATACGCCTACCATGCGTAAGTATGCTCCTAATTTTAAGAGGTTACTTGAGCAAACATACTTTGCATATCTTCCATAGGACTTTGTCGACTTTAACCAGCATATGTAAGTGGATTTTAAAACATGCTATGTAAGGGTCATTCCCATTTTTTCCAGCTAGTCCACAAGTTTGCCCAGTTAATATCAAAGTCTTCCAGAGCCCTCTGGTTCTTCATCATGAAGGCCCCTCAGTTGACCAGGACCCTTCACTCTGTCCTGTAAGGCCTAAAATGTGAGATCCACAGACTTGCTCCTCATCAGGAGCAGCAGTAAAGTAATGTGGCTAACAAGCTGCTGCACACTGCAGCCTCTGGTTTTCAAATATGGAGTTAGGTGTGAAAGTGTTAGCCCTGCCCCTTTTCCGCCCCCTTATTTTTGGTGTGCGTGTGGTTGTATATGCGGATAAATCATGGCTTTTTAAAATCCATATTGCCCACATGTGGGCATTTTTGAATGAGAAACGCTTTAAAAATCAACCTCCATATATGTATTTATTTTGATTTATATTACCCTTTTTCATGCACTTCAGAATGGATTGCATTCAGGTACTGTAGGTATTTCCCTCTACTCAGAGGGCTCACGATCTATGGGGGTTACTTTGTAAGGCTATCGCACGTGAAAAGGGACTTTTTGCGTGCGATAGGTTGCCGGGGCAGAGTCGGGGCGCCGAGGAAGCGGATGCGGCAGTAACTTCACTGGCGGTGATAAGGTAAGACCCGTTATCGCCGCCATAGCACGACCAATAGCACTACCTTTCATGGTGGGTGCGAAAGCCGGCAGTGATAACACCCCAGTGGTGCGATCGCTGCCGGCTTTCACAGGTCCCCCCCCCCCAGCCCCCATTACCACCAGGATTCACCCGAGAATGGAAAATCCAGGCCTAAGTTACTTTAAAATGTTCTCTTTTAACTGTGAGCTAGGACAAACATATTGAAAATAGACATTTGATATATGAGTTCTCATGTTTGTGGGCCCTTGAGCCGAGGCAAACTTGACACAACCTGCAGGGATGAACCCTGCAGATCCCTACCATTGGCAGATGGACCTGGATGAAGCAGAGGCCCAACTGAGCTTTGTGTTTACCAGCCCTTGTTCCCCTCGGATTGAGCCCCTGGATACTGGGGCCAGCAAGTCTTAGGTGGGGGCTTCTGCTGATAGCGGGGAGATTCAACAAGGATAGCTGATTCGACATAGAGGGAGGCCAGGCATATCTGGGGGCAGGCTTTGGTCAGTGGCAGGTGGTGGTCAAGAGTATCCAAAGGTGTGGTGGTGGTCAGTGGCAGGCAGAAGTCAAGGAAGACCAGAATCAGGACGAGGTCAAACCAGGTAACTATCCAAAGGGAACTGTGGAATGAATATGCAGGGCAGGCAGGCAAGAAGAACAGGCAGGAAAGGAACATTGAAGATAGTGCCGGACTGAAGACAAGGCATCGAAGACACTGGAACTGAAGAAAAGTTGCTTAGGCAATTTGTACTACTACAAGAGCAGATGGACCTGTTGCTGAGGCACATCAAGGTTAGAGTATTGCTCTTTTATAGGGCCTTGAGCAGATGCCATCAGTAGGGGCCATTGGGGAATTTACCGCTACGGTCCATTTAAATACTGAAGACAGGCATGTGTGCGTGCCTAAGGAGAACCATGGTGCATCAAGGTCGGTGGCAACCTGCCACATGTGCTGCTCGTGGCATCGCATACCAATAGTCAGAATGGAGTGCGGGAGGAGTTTCCCTGGGCCAGAACATGGCACAATGGGCCCGAAAGAGGATGTGAGCATGGAGGTTCATGGGGGCAGCCCATGAACTGCCGAGCATAATAAACTCTTTGAGATATTTCATTTATTGAGCATAAAGAGTTTTGTTTTTAATTAACTTATTGGGATTTTACCTCTGAGAGTAGAATGCTTCCAAAAGAGCTGCTCTCCTTGGACAGAGGGATATGATCACTCTGGGCTGGATTTTAAAAAGGTTACGCACATAGGGGTAGATTTTAAGAGGCGCGCGAACAGCCTACTTTTGCTTGCGCATCAGACTCAAGCAAAAGTACGCTGGATTTTAGTAGATACGCGCGGAGCCGCGCGTATCCACTAAAATCCTGGATCGGCGCGCGCAAGGCTATCGATTTTGTATAGCCTGCGCGCGCCGAGCCGCGCTGCCTCCCCCCGTTCCCTCCAAGGCCGCTCCGAAATCGGAGCGGCCTTGGAGGGAACTTTCCTTTGCCCTCCCCTCACCTTCCCCTCCCTTCCCCTACCTAACCCACCCGCCCGGCCCTGTCTACACCCCCCCCTTACCTTTGTCGGGGGATTTACGCCTCCCGGAGGGAGACGTAAATCCCCGCGCGCCAGCGGGCCTGCTGCGCGCCGGGCCGCAACCTGGGGGCGGGTACGGAGGGCGCGGCCACGCCCCCGGGCCGTAGCCACGCCCCGTACCCGCCCCCAAAACGCTGCCGACACGCCCCCGGAACGCCGCGACGACCGGGCCCGCCCCCCGACACGCCCCCGACACGCCCCCCTCCGAGAACCCCGGGACTTACGCGAGTCCCGGGGCTCTGCGCGCGCCGGGAGGCCTATGTAAAATAGGCTTCCCGGCGCGCAGGGCCCTGCTCGCCTAAATCCGCCCGGTTTTGGGCGGATTTAGGCGAGCAGGGCTCTGAAAATCTACCCCATAAGTTATGTGCAAAACCCTCTTAAAAGGCCCCTGCGTGCGCCAAGCCTATTTTGCATAGGCTCGCGGAGCGCGCAAGCCCCAGGATGTGTGTAAGTCCCAGGGCTTTGCAAAGGGGGTGTGTCGGGGGCATGGTAGGTGGGCGACGCAAATTTTGGGGCGGGGCGGGAGGCGTGTCGGGGGTGTGATGTTGGCCCAGGGGCGTGGTCGAGGCCTCTGGACCAGCCCTCGGGTCGAGTGATGGCGCGCCAGCAGCCTGCTGGCGCACGCAGATTTACGCTTGCCTCTGGCAGGCGTAAATCTGCCAACAATGGTAGGGGGGTTTAGATAGGGCCGGGGGGTGGGTTAGGTAGGGGAAGGGAGGGGAAGATGAGGGGAGGCGGAAGGAAAGTTCCCTCCGAGGTCGCTCCGATTTCGGAGCGGTCTCAGAGGGAACAGGCAGCACGCGCACCTCCTTGCGTGCGCTGACCCCAGATTTTATATGATACGCGCAGCTACGCGCTATAAAATCCAGCGTACTTTTGTCCGCGCGTGCGTGAAAATGCGTGTGCACGCGTGCGCGTGCGTGAAAATGTACCCTTCTATGTAGTATGTTCATTCAACTGAAGAAGTTCAAAGATGAACAATAAAGTTATTTCCCATAGAAAAAAGCAGAGATTGATAGGATAATTTTCAAAGCAATTTTCACTGTAAATCATTATTTGCATTGATAAATGTACTGTGTGAATATTATTTATGTATTTATTTTTTAAAATGTGGATACCGCTTAGACTTTCAAAGTGGTTAGCAATCATCCATATATAATAAATATATAAAGAGGAACATAATCAGACAATCAAATCAACAAAAACAAACTATAGATAAACACTGCAACTGCAAAAAAAAAAAAATAAAAATATATGTATATACTTGTAGCCCAGCCTCACCCTTAACTTACAACAACTGATCTATTATCAAAGCTTGGATTTGAAAGCCAGCTGTAAAAGATAGGGTTTTAAAGATTTCCTGAAATTCTTGGTGCCAAATGTCAGTCTAAGTTGATCAGACAGAGAGTTCCAAAGGACCAGTCCATAACAGAGGGAACCATAACAGAGGGGAAGCAGACCAAGTGAAATTACCAAAATGTGGCAAAAGCACCTCAAGATACCAAATCAGGGGTAAAGGGAGCCAACAACAGTGGCATGAACAATCCAAGGAATGAAAAGAGTAGCAAATCAGAACCAATAGTAATATGAATACATCAGGGCACCATGAGACAGGCAAAACAGCACAACAAAAGTGTCATGAAGACCCCAAGGTGAAAAAAGAGAGGTGAATATCACCAACAATATTGGAATGAAGACCCCAAAGCACTATAAGAGGGCAAAAGCATCATGCATAGTAACATGAAGACAGAGAAATCTCTGGAACATAAGAAATTTCCATACTGGGTCAGACCTGGGTCCATCAAGCCCAGCATCCTGTTTCCAACAGAAGCCAAGCCAGGCCACAAGAACCTGGCAAGTACCTGAACACTAAGAAGATCCCATGCTACTGGTGCCAGTAATAGCAGAAGCCATTCCCTATGTCAACTTGATTAATAGCAGTTAATGGACTTCTCCGTGAACTTATCCAAACCATTTTTAAACCCAGCTACACTAAATGCAGTAACCACATCCTCTGGCAACAAATTCCAGAGTTTAATTGTGCGTTGAGTGAAAAAGAATTTTTCTCCGATTAGTCTTAAATGTGCTACTTGCTAACTTCATGGAGTGCCCCCTAGTCCTTCTATTATCCAAAAGAGTAAATAACCAATTCACATTTACCCATTCTAGACCTCTCATGATTTTAAAGACTTCTATCATATTTCTCCCCTCAGCCCTCTCTTCTCCAAGCTGAATAGCCCTAGCCTCTTCAGCCTTTCCTCATAGGGGAGCTGTTCCATCCCCTTTATCATTTTGATTGCTCTTGTCTGTACCTTCTCCATCACAACTATATCTTTTTTGAGATGCGGAGACTAGAACTGTTCACAGTACTCCAGGTGTGGACTCACCATGGAGCGATAGAGAGGCATTATGACATTTTCCGTTCTATTAACCATTCCCTTCCTAATAATTCCTAACATTCTGTTTGCTTTTTTGACTGCTGCAGCACACTGAGCAGCAATTTCAATGTATTATCCACTATGATACCTAGATCTTTTTCCTGGGTGGTAACTCCTAATGTGAAACCTAACATCGTGTAACTACAGCAAGGGTTATTTTTCCCTGTATGCAACACCTTGCACTTATTCACATTAAATTTCATCTGCCATTTGGATGCTCAATTTTCCAGTCTCACAAGGTCCTCCTGCAATTTATCACAATCTGCTTGTGATTTAACTACTCTGAATAATTTTGTATCATCTACCCATTTGATTACCTCACTCGTCTTCTTTATTAGATCATTTATATATTGAAAAGCACCGGTCCAAGTACAGATCCCTGAGGCACTCCACTGTTTACCCTTTTCCACTGAGAAAATTGACCATTTATTCCTACTCTCTGTTTCCTGTCTTTCAACCAGTTTGTAATCCAGAGTAGTCCTAATGTGCAATTTGTTACTCAAGCCTTGGTATAGGTCAAAAACCTAATCAATCAATCTAGTAGCTGGAAAGTGGTGAATATATTATCAATGGGCAGGGTGAAGGCAGTGAAATCATTGTCAGACGTCTGCAATAGTTTGCAGTTCTGAAGTAGTTTCTCTAAGGCATCAGTGGCAGAAAGGGCCATGAGGTCAGGTTAAAAGAGATTGACTTCCTCTTTGCTGTGCCTGTGCTGAAGTAAAAACATCTCAGTGCAACAAGATAGCCTAGCACCAATTCCCTTGCCATCTGGTGGTAGAGTAAATATGGCATGGAAAAGACTGCCTCCCCAATGCCACTCTAGTACTCAAGTCTTTCAGACTAAGGCTCAGATCTTGAATGATGTTAGGCAGGTTGTAGCCCTTAGCGCACAAGAATCCGGCCTTCTCTTACTTGTTTGCTTAGGAATGCAGCCTAGAATGGGTGGAATAATCAAATCAAAGAATAAATACTGGCAGAGACCAATAGTCAATAAGTACCATAAAGGAATTTGAGAAAAAAGTTAGAAGAAACAGCCTGAGAGCATGAAACCATTAGAGGTAAAAGGGTCAGATTTGTTAGTCAGATCAGAATGGTAGTTTTTCTGCGTGTAACTAATCCTGAAACCTAGGGCATTGAGTAAAAGCAAAAGCAGTAATAATGGAGGCAAAAACAGCCAAAGTCACTAAAAGAGGAACAAAGCCAGAATTGCCAACTCTGTGGGTGCAGTGGTTGCTTGAGCACCCCCAGTACTGAACAAACTGTCTCATTGTGTCCAAGAAGGGGAGATTTGTGTCAAGTCTAGCACCCTCATTCATTTTGAAACTGATTTCTATTTGCAAAACAGAAGGAACATTGGCATTAAAAGCCCACAGTATAGGTAGGTATGTATATATTTATTTATTTATTTATTTATTTAGACATTTTATATACCATCGTTCCATGTATAGCTCGCAACAGTTTACAAGGTGACATTCATAGTTATACATTCAGCAAACAAACAAAAACAAAACTATTGGTTACAATGTTGGTATACGTTTGTAGGTATTAGTTGCCATATATCTAATGATGGTTTAAATACGATATGGGATTAAGCTAGTACATATGGCCAGAAGAATGGGTAATTACAAATAATATCATAGTTTTTACATCTTAGTCTGTGGGTTGTTGAAAATCTTGTATTCTCTTGTTTGATTTAGTCTTCATGGTACAATCGTTATCTTTGTTCCTCTTGTCTTTGTGGCTCCATATATTCTGAATTTTAAGTTAAATTATAATATAATTTAACTTAAAATTATGTGTTAATGAATAGCCATGTTTTTAATTCACTTTTAAATTTCTTTCTATCTGGTAAGATACGTAATATCTCCAGTAGAGAGTTCCAGAGCTTTGGACCCGCCATGGAGAGCACCCGATCTCTTATTTGCATCAGGTGTGTGCTCCATATTGTGGGAATATTCAGGAGTCCTTTATTTTGAGATCTTTGTGTTCATTGAGGATGTAAGGTTGTAGTGTCACTCATAACAGGCCGGTGGTTATTGGAATGAATGATGTTGAATATTATCATTATTACTTTTTAGTAGATTCTGGATTGTACTGGTAACCAGTGCAGTGCCATCAGTGAGGGTGTTATGTGATAAAATTTCTTATTTCCTATTAATAGTCTTGCTGCGGCATTCTGTAATAGCTGTAGTGGTTTTAAGTGACTTGCTGGAAGATCTAGAAGTTACAGTAGTCAAGGTTTGAGAATATTAAAGTTTATAACACTGTACAAAAGTCCACAAAAATTAATAGTGGTTTCAACTATACGGCCCTTGCAGGTAATTCAAAATGTCACAGCAAGGATCCTAACGAATACAAGAAAAAAGGATCACATTACCCCAGTCCTGAAGTCTTTACACTGGCTCCCAATTGAATACAGAATTAAGCATAAAACATTATGTATGGTTCATAAGATCATATACGGGGACAAAACAGACTGGTTGAACTCAATTATTAAACTTCATGTACCTCAACGAGACCTAAGGTCAGCGAATAAAGGGTTACTTTCGGTACCTACTGTTAGATCTACTCACCTCAGTGAAGTGAGGGACAGGGCTATTTCAATTGCAGGGCCAAAACTCTGGAACAGTTTACCACTTGAATTTAGAGTACAGGATAATCTGAAGAAATTTAAGAAGGATCTAAAAACATGGTGCTTTCAACAAGTATATGGAATCAATGCCAAAGAGGGTAATTGAGAAACAGGAGATCAACAGAGGGACTCTTATTTCTATTCTCTTAACTATATTTACATTTTTATTTTCTTTAATAAGTAGATTTTAGTTACATGGTTTTTTATTTTATATTAAATTTTATTGTATTTTATTCTGTTTCTAACTTTTTATGATGATTTTTGCTTATGTAAACTGTAAAGATAGAATCTTGTGTTCTGTGTAACGTATATAAAAATTGCATAAATAAATAAAATAATAAATTGTAATATATGCAGCTTTGCGTAACCTGTCTTAATTTCTTGATGTGTATTTTCATTGTGAGGTTCTCATTAACTATATACCTAAATCCCATACTTGATTTGAGCGATTAATCTGAAAGTAGCCCAGGTCTAAGGCAGGTGGTTTAATTATTGATGGATTTCTAATCAGCCAAATGATTTCAGTTTTTTTAGGGTTTATTGTCAGTTTAAGTTGTGAAAGTCCTTGTTGTATTGTTTCATATATGTGGATATTATCGCTGCTGCATTTTCAAATGTTCCAGTGAGTGGTATGTAGAACTGTATGCCGTCTGCATACAAGAAGAAATTTATTTCTAGCATCATCAGTCATTTACCAGTAGGAGCATGTAAATATTGAATAGTGTTGCTGAGAGGGCTGCTCCTTGAGGGACACCTGTATCATATGGTAAGGTGTCAGATATTTAGTTGCCCAGTTTGAATGGAAATGTTCTGTTAGCATGCTATTCACTTCATTTCTATCTAACTGTACTGTTAATCCCAATGATTCTTAACTGATGGTATAATAGGTTATGATCTACAGTGTCAAAGGCTGCTGTTAAGTCAATTAGCACTAGGCAATATGATTCATCTGTGTCAAGCCGTCATAAGACCGAGTCCATTAATGAGAGGAGTTGGGGGATGGAGCCAAGATGACAACAAAAGCGGTAGTACTGCACTGTCTGTTCTGGCGTTTTCTTATTGAATTTGCTTTCAAATTGGATTAAAATGGCCCCGAAGCGAAAAGGAAGAGCTAGGATATACCCCTCAACTCCCACTCTTCCAGCAGGGCAGAAAATGATCCTGCAGTGTGCCGCTATACCTGCGAAATTGGAGCTGAGAGACCCGGCTGTCTGGACACATGGAGGAGAGTGTGGTCTGACTTTGGAGGAGGTTTCTCTCAGCCTGTTGGATGAACGCCCACCTCTGGCAGCACGGGAAACCTCAAGACCACGCTCGGGCTGGAGTCTCAGAGATGGAGTCCATGCTTTGCAGTAGGAGGGGGCTGCGTTGGTGGAGGAGCCCGCACTGAGCTCCTTGAAAAATGGAGGGAGCGTCTCCAGCGTTTCAGCACTGGAAGGTGGGGAAGATCAGGCGGCTGGAGGAGGTGAAAAGCCTGGAATTGATCCCCTTCCCACTCCTGGAGAAAATCTGATACTCAGAAACCCGAGGTGGTAACCTTGGATTCATTATAGAATTTAACATCAGTTATGGCAAAAATTTTTGTGGACTGCTCATTAGGGATGTGAATCATTTTTCTAATGATTGAAAATATCGTACGATATTTTCAAAGTTGTCAGAAATCGGGGGCTCTCCGAAACTGATAGGAAAACCCCACAAAATTGTTTGTGAGGTTCTCTTATCGTTTTGGGGGAGGGTGGGAAAAACGGCACACAGAAACAACCCCTAAACCCACTCCGACCTTTTAAAACAGATCCCTTAGCTTCCCCCACCCTCCTGACCCCCCAAAACCTTTTACAAGTACCTGGTGGTCCAGTGGGGGCGCGGGGAATGATCTCCCGCTCTCGGGCCGTCGGCTGCCACTAATCAAAATGGCGCCGATGGCCCTTTGCCCTTACCATGTAACAGGGTATCCGTGCCATTGGCCGGCCCTTGTCACATGTTAGGAGTAATGGACGGCCGGCGCCATCTTTAAAAATGTTCTGTTCCTAGCAATTTCTATCCTTTCCATTTTTCATTTCTTGCTGCTGCTCATTCTCCTCTCTTCTCCGCTGCTCCCGCCCCCCCCCTCCTGTTATTTGTATTTCTCCTCTTGTTGAACAGTTACAATGTAAATCGGCATGATGTACCTATGAATGTCGGTAAAAAAATGCTAACAAATAAATAAATAAATAATAAAATAAACACGTAAAAGCTGTGCATTCTACTATCATTCAAGATTGTGGGGCCATAAATAGAAAGACAGAAAATATTGAAAATGCATTGAGACATTTGAATTTACGTGTTTTAAACTTTCCCAGGGTTGCTGGAGAAATTCCTCGTATTATCATCCAGCGTTATTTCCTTGAAGTTTTAGAATACACACCGGATCAAGTTCCACCCCTGGATAAAGTTTATTTTTTGCCTATTCAGAACAATCCACAAATGCAATTTGCCCCGAATGACTTAGATAATCTGATTCGTTTCCTCGAGTCATCGAGTTATGAAATAGTGGAAAGAACTATTTTGCTATTTCTTTTTTTAATGAGAAAGATCTGGGTGATGCCATGAGGGCATACTTTAAGAAATCTAATGTTCTGTTCATGGGGTCAGAAATTAAGATTTTTCCTGATTTTACTAAGTCAACACAGCTAAAAAGGAAAGATTTCCTGGCATTATGCCAGGAAACATTGGCCTTGGGAGCATCTTTTTTCCTAAGGTTTCCTTGCAAATATGTCAACCAGAACAGTTAAAAAGTTTTGTTGAATCCAAGAAAGTTCTTCTACAAATTAACAGTATTTAGTGAAGTTTATCATAGATGTGATGCAGAAGTATAGTGGTGGTCTTTTGTAATATTATATTTCCTGTAGTATCTCCTTAATTTGCTTATGCTCTACCCCCCACCCCGCCCCCCCCACCTGTGGTCTAATCGGTAGTAAATATAGAAGAAACTTTTTCTGAAGCTTATTTTATTATCCTGTATTTTGATTCATATTATTTCTGATTTGAAATACCATGTTTCTTTGCAAAGTGGATACTTTGTTTTGTCGTTGAAAACTTAATAAAGGAGACTTCCGGTGATGATGTCACTCGGAACGGAGGCGGAAAGTTAAGCTCCGGGGTCCCCTGCGGGTCTTCTCCCCCCGATTACACCAAATTGTCGGATATAGCAAGCAACTTTTGCTTCGGGGGTTTTTTGCAGGTCGATAGACCCCCGAAGTGGCTGTTTACAGCTCCCTGAGTGGCGGATGGAGGCTGATTGAAGACGGGATCTGAACAGCAGCGGCACGGCCAAGATGGCGGCCACCATGCGGTAAGGCCCGTGCGTTCAGGAGCGATGCAGAGGCAGCCCAGCGGCGTTTCTTTGTTAAAATCTATGTGGCTACCACCCGGAAGGTCAGGGGACCAGATGATGTGCTCGGTGGGGCTGTGAACCAGCGAGACCTGCAGGAACAGCTGCCAGGCCGGGATGGCCTCACTACCCAGGGGCACAGTGAGTGAAAAAGCTGGGGAGCGGGGGCTAGAGCCTTGGGATGGTCTTTTGTGCTTACCACTTTGGATCTTATTTTAACCTGGGCCCGTCCTCTCTTGTCGGGTGTGGAGCACAGCTGGACGGCGTTGTTGGGTTGTCCTATAGCAGTTTGAAGCCCGGCCTGGACAAGCCCCTGCACTAAAGATGTCTCATGTTGCAATGCACTCTATGGTAGCACTGTTGCAGCCTGATGATTATTTGGAACTTTACTTCATAGATATCACAACCTGTACTCTCAGGTTTTGCTGCTGCAATCCGCTGACCATATGGACTTTTCTTCCCCAGATGTCTCATATTGTACTCTATGGTTGCGCTGTTACAACCTGATGATTATTTAGAACTTTACTTCTCAGATATCACAACCTGTAACCTCAGGTTTTGCTGCCGCGCTCCGCTGAATATATGGACTTCTCTTTCTCTGATGTCTCATACTGAATCCTCTGGCTGTGCTGCTGTACTCTGAAGATTATGTGAAATATTACTTCTCAGATATCGCATACTGTAATCTCAAGCTGTGCTGTTACACTCCGCCGAATATATGGACTTCTCTCTCTCAGATGTCTCATACTGGCCTCACTGGTTGCACTGTTACATTCTGCTGAGTAACTGGAACATTCCTGCTTAGATATTTCATTTTGCGCTATCAGGCTTTGCTGTTGCACTGCTGCTCAAGGGGTCCACCCTTACCGTGTGGAGGAAGGGGCGATGCGCCAGAGGAGTGCACGGAAGAGTGTCGTTTGTCGGTCTCGCATCTCTGCGGTCATGATGGCAAAGGCCCCTGCAAGCGCAAAGGTTCTTGACTCACTGTCTGCAGATGCTCTTCTTCAAATCTGTCAAAGTGCCACAGCAGCATTAGACCTTCGTCTCACCAAAATACAAGCATCTATGGATGATATCAAATCGGCGCTGGAAGGTCAGACGAAACGGTTAGATGAAGTGGAACATGTTCTGTCGGATCATGGAGACCGGATGGGCGAGTCTGAGCGCAGTGTGGCAGCATTACAAGCTACCCAACGAGACTTGCTGGCCAAAATTGAAGATTTAGAAGAAAGAAGTCGGAGGAACAATATTCGTATTATAGGGGTGCCGGAGTCAGTCAAAGAGAGTGAGTTGTCCGACTTTGTGGAGTCTTGGTTGCCGAAACAATTGGGGCTGGAGTTTTCTGTGACGCCGATGGTCTGCGAACGAGTTCACCAAGTTGGAATCTTACGGGAAGGTGCGAACAGGCCTAGGCCGGTGCTCGCGAAAATTCTGAACTGGGCACAAAAAACGCAGATCATGCGAGCGTCCAAGCAGGCGTCCATGGAATTTCAAGACCATAAGATACTTCTATTTAACGACTTTTCAATGGCAACGGCGGCGCAACGAAAGGCCATGTCCCCGGCGTGTACAGAGTTACATAAGCGAGGCATCAAATTTGGGTTGCTTTATCCAGCTAAGCTGCGAGTCTTCCATGATAACAAGGTTATTTTCTTCACCGCCAGAGATGCTGTGGACAGATTTATAACTACCTTGCCAGCCGCAGGGGAAGAATAAATGCTGATTGTTGTAGGGAAGTCTACATAGTTGCGGAACAGAGGGAAGAAGGCTGAGGATCCTGGTTCTTGTCCAATTGCTCTTTTTCTAACCTTGGGGGTCGATGAGACCCGTCGCAAGTTTTTGTAGTGCGACGTAATTTAGTCTGACTTCGCTATGTTACCTGAGACCTTGGAGTGCAACTGGCATGTCGAGGTCCCCTTGATTGGGGACCTTGTGGCTCCATCGTGACTTCAGACTGCTGTTAATGGTGCATGATTCTTTGTACGAGTTAAGTTGTTGGTTCGGGGGGGGGGGGGGGAGGCATAGGGGGCCTAGAGGGGGGCTATTTTCCCTATTGCTTCTAGGAGTAGAGGTGGGGGGAGTGGCTCTGAGCCTCTTGGGGCAGGTGTTTGTGTTATGGGTTAAGTGTGTATGTGAGTTGATATGGCTGTGGTATGTTTGGTGTGAAAGGTGTGCTCGGGTTGGAAAGTCCGGTCAGCTGGGACTGGGGTGGGTGGAGGGGGTGGGAATCCTGGGAGACATCCATTTCCTTTGGATGATAAGGCAGTTTTTTATGACTATTGGCCACGGTCTTTGGTGGTCCTTTCCTTATGATCCTGGGGGCTTAGGCTGGGGAGCCCCGGGATTCCTTTGTGTTGCCATGACACCTTTGGCATATCCTATTGGCAACATTTTTTAAGTAAATCCGACTATGGCTACAGTAAAATGCACATCTCTTAATGTAGATGGCATACATTCCCCTATCAAATGAAAGAAACTTCTTATGGCCTTTAAACGTATGGGATCGCAGGTTGTGTTCCTTCAAGAGACTCATTTGTCAGCGAGTGAACATATCAAATTACAAAGAGAGTGGGTGGGGCAGTGTTTTTTCTCCTCATATTCATCCAGGAAATGAGGGGTGGCCATACTCATTCATAAACAACTGCCTTTTAAATCTGAACTGGTATGGCACGACCCAGAGGGTCGCTATGTCATAGTCCAGGGATTATGTAATCAGCAGAGTGGCTCTGTGTAATGTGTATGCGCCTAATGCCTATCAACATGTGTTTTTTACTCATCTGGTGGGGGTCCTCGGTGAACTTTCTGATTGTGCACTTTTGGTGGGAGGGGATTTCAATATGGTAATCAACAAGTTGGAAGACTGCAAACCTCCTAAACCTGTCGAACCTAATGATAGTCATAAAGGCCCCAATTTTCTGTGCCAAGAACTGCGCCTGCTGGACATTTGGAGGGCGCTGCATCCTGGAGAGCAGGACTACACTTTTTTTTCCCATCCTCATGGGTCTTATTCCCATCTGGATTATTTTCTGATCTCGGAATTCCTGTTCCCCAGGTGACAATCACTGTTACAGTAACATTTGGACATAATCCTAAGCCCCCTTTTTCTTGGCGCATGTCTCCGGGATTGTTCCTGGATAAGGAGGTTTCTCGCTACCTTATAACCCGTTTTCTTTTATCCTTCTTTCACCTTTACGATCTTGAATGGGCATATCTTTTTTTTTTAATTTTGTATTTATCAATCTTTTTATTAAACAAAGATACACTTTGCAATGTAACTTTAAGAGACATTATTTAAGAAATCTCTAATACAATAGCAATAAAGAAAAGAAAAAATATTCTCTTATTTCCAAAAATGAAACATTGGGGGAAGGAAAATTTACTAAAAGAGAGCAGAGGAGCTACAATATAAACTAATACAGAAGCAAAAATGCTGCTTAATTCCCCATAATATATTATAATGATCCACATTTATTAGTTGGTTACAAGGTTTTGTAATTGGGAAGTCCCGTAATTGGTCTGGGTTAAAGAAAACATAAGTATTATCAGAGAGTTTTATTGTGCATCTACAAGGATAACATAACTGAAAATTTGCTCCTAAGATTATTACTTCCTGACATATTAATAAAAAAGCTTTGCATCGCAGTTCAGTTGGTCTTGCCAAATCTGGATAGATCCGGATATATCTCCAAAATATGGAGCATTTAAATTCTTGAAATAACATCTCATCACAAAGCTAAGATCATGTTCAGAGAAAAAGGATACAAACAATACAGCTCTCTGTAATCTCTACATTTGAATTTTCAAGATATGCAGTTAAATTTGAAATATCTACCCTGTTAGCTACTGAAATCTATGTACGACCCAGTCTCTGAGACAGAAAAAGGATCTTCTTTACAGTGGGAACTTGTTCAGGAGGAATCTTTAGGATATCTTGTATCATTTGAAGGTAATCAGAGGCATTTCACCCAAAACTTTAGGAAAATTCAGCAGCCTCAAATTTAAATGTCTCAGAAATGTTCAATGGATTCCAACCTTCTCGAGGAAATCAAACAATTCCGGATGGTTATAACAGAGGCATCTTGAAGGTTTTAATGTCCTTTTTCAGAGATTGAATAGATAGAGAGTGCTCTTGAAGTACCTGTTGGTGGTCACTGGCTACTGAATCCAATTTTTTGGCAACAGCCTCTAAACGACAAGATTGTTCCTTAAATGTAGAGGACATACCTGCTATCAAATCCCATAGGGATTCTAGAGTGACAACCTCCGGTTTTCTTATCTCTGAGGTCTGTATGTTGTTCTCTCCCACATCCTGCACCAATTCACTCCCCTCCGGTACCAACGGGGGATTAACTCCACTGACTGCACCCCTCTCCTTGGAAGCCTCGGTGACGACGGTTCCTGGAGGAGAAGCCAGAAGAAGTTGCATGGATCCAGTGGACTCAAGGAGATTTCCCCAGGCGACAATGGGGCTCCTCTCCCTGTCGTGCCAGTGGGGCTTGAAGCCCAAAAATCTGGGGAAGAGATGGTGAGCTCTGCTATAAATCGCTGATCTAAGGGAACATTGAATTTGGCTGGGTAAATTCTAATTTTCCCCTTCCTTTTATGAGGCATAGCTGTAATGATAGGTTTTATTATAGGTAACGGAAGCGGAGCAGCAAGAGAGTCGTCTGCTCAGGCAGCCATCTTTCTTTTCTGAATGGGCATATCTTATCCATAATAATACTATTTTGTTGTTTTTAAACATCAACTTTCATTTTTTTACAACTGTTGAATTTTAGTCATGATTTTAACATCAGAGTTGATCATGGAAATAGATCTATAAGAATTGATCTCCAACTCATCACCCTTCTTTTTATAAAGGAGTATAATGCGAGAAGTATTCAATTCTCCCATTGAGTTATGGAAATCTCTCAAATAATTAAAAAGATCCTAAATTTAGATAGAAAAATATACTGTATTTCTTAAACAGGTCAATGGGATAGAAATCAGGGCCAGGGCATTTTCCAGATGAAAAATTACCAATCACTCTCTGATTCTCCATCTAGGTTATTGAGTTCTTCAGACCTTCTGCCATTTCTGCAGTTATGGATGGAAAGGACAATCTGTATAGAAAGGAATCAGTGCTATCTGGGCAGTCTTCTAGGGACCAGCTAGACTTGCTGGGAGCTGTGGGAGAGAGTGGAAGCACTCCCACAACCCAGCTGCAACTGAAAGCTGCGTTTCCTTCCTTCTCCCTGCCTGTCTGTGCCATGGGAGCCCACATGGCAGATTTCCGTGGTTGATCCCAGTCCCAGCAGGCATTAAAAAAAATGGTTCTGCCTTCCACATTTGCCTGCCATCAGATTTGCCCTGCCTTCACCATACAGGCAGCCAACCAATGCCTTGTCCGGCCAGGTAATTTATTTTTTTAATTTTAACACATTAATTTGTTTCCCTTTTCCACCTTTATAAGAGCAGCTGGCACAGCCAGGAATGAAGTCATCAAGGGAGTTGTTGGCTCAGCCTGGAATGCTGGAAAAGGGTTGCTGGGGCAGCCAGGCATGAAAGTTTTGAATCTGTTGGAGCAGACTCATCACACGATCAGACTCTCCTTGAAGTGAAGTCACAGGATTTGCTGGAGCTGGCTAGGCTTGGAGCTGGAGTCATCGAAGTAGCTAACTTGACCAGGAAAGATGGGATCCTCCCTGGCTTGGCCAAGAAGGTTGGAGAACTCAGAATATCTGACTCAGCCCAGAAGGTTAGAATTGCTGTGAATGGAGTCTTTTTGGCGCTTCTGCAGGAGAAGCAGTTGAGAGCAGAGTCTTTGATGCTATGGCAGGCATAGCCTGGAGTAGAGTCTTTTGCACTGCAACAGGCAGAGACTGGGGTGGAGTCTTGAAATTTGCTGTGGGCACAGCAGTGGATTCTTGAAATCTGCTATGAGTGCAGTCCAGAGTTGATTCTTGAAACCTGCTGCAAGGGATGCAGCCTAGAGGGAAGTCTTGGATGCTGCAGGTGCAGCCTGGAATGAAATCTCGGACATGGCAGGTACAGCCTGGTGCGAAGTCATGAACACTGCGGGCACATCCTGGAGTGAAATCTTGGACTTTTCAGACACAGCCTGAAGCGGAGTTTTTGATGCTGCTGTGGGAGAAGCTGCCTGGAGCAGAGTCTTGGCAGCTGCTGCTGCTGCAGGGGCACAGCTTAGAGAAGAGTTGTGAATGCTGTTGCAGGAGGTGCAGCCTGACATGGAGCCTTAAACCCTAGAATGAAATCTTAAACCCTACTGCAGGGGGGTGCAGCCTGGATGGCATATTAGAAACTGCTGTGGGCATAGCCTGCAATGGAGTCTTGGACATTGCTGTGGACGCAATCTGGAAAGGAGTCTTGGATGCTGTGAAGATGGCTGGCATGTCCACAGGAGTAGTCTGTTGCTGCGGGCCAAGAGCCCGTACTGTGAACTTGGCTGCTAGCATGGAAGCATGCACGACTGTTGCTATGTGTTCCTCGTCCCTCCAGAGGACTCATGGTGATTCAAAGTCCCTGCGGCACCACTACAAGATCTCCTGGCCTTGAACATTTGAGGTTATGGGTTTGATCCCTGCTGCCCCTAACAGGTTGGGGACAGATTGGGAGAAAAAAGACCGAGAACAGCTCTCACGCTCTCCACTGACTGCTTTTCCTGGGTGGAGAGGGGTGTTCTTTGCTCCAGCTGTATCACTTTCTTCCTCCTGTGGCTGCTTACCAGAAGATAGCATTCAAGGAACTTTACTCCACAAATGCTACTAGAAATTCAACATCCTCTGAGTCTGACAATCCCTCGCATGAATAATCTGAATCAGTACTACATGCCTGCTGTAGACACTGCTCAAAAGGAATCAGGGGGCAGTGCTATGCTGCTTTAGGGTGCACCTACAGACTCCACCATCTTCTGCCCCCGCACCATAAAAGCAGAGATGGGAGTAGGCAGCATATGCTATTCCATTTGGAGCTGCTTCTTGCCTCCACCAGCCTCAGGTTTCAGCCTGCTAATAATATCCCTCTATCTCCCGTGCAGGGCCTCCTGGCCTACTCACTACTGCTATAATCAGTAGCACTGCTTGTGCTGGCCTTAGGTCCCCGTGGAAAAGAATGAAAAATCTTTCTTCTTCCTTTGCCTCTGTTATGCCCACTTGTGGCCTAATGGAATCTGCAACACTCAGTCACTAGTAGCTATTCTGGTTTGTTTGGGGTTTTTTTCGTGTTGTCATAATGTAGGATACTGTTCTTTGTACCCCGGTACTACTCTGGACACACGGGCAGCAAAACAGTCACTTTTGTTTCAAGGCATGCCTCGCACACTGCCTGCTTGCTGACTGTGACAATGCAGACGTACACCAGTAACTGGCACTGGTTATGGAAAAAGAGCCAAACACACAAACATAGACACCCTATAGTCAGCATGTACTGATTCCTGTTTCCATACACGGAAAGTCAGAAAGAATATTTATTTATTTATTTATTTTTAACTTTTTTATACCGACGTCCGTGTAAAAAATACAAATCATACCGGTTTACAAAGAAATTTTCACATGGGAGCTTTACAAAGAACACTGGTAACAAATAACTGAATAAAGAAATGAAAGGCTGCTGTTCTACCTAGCCTGAATAATCCTGCGATTACAAACACTAGAGGCAGAGACACACTCATACTCCTGCCTGTTCTGCTTGTTACAGTCGCTCAGACATTAAATTGCAGTGTCTCCTCTCAGACAGTGACTGTGACAACAGGGAACAGGTCAGCCCACCTTTCTTTTAAGTTTCTCCTTCCTGTCTTTCCCATGTCTTTTTACTTTTTGTTTTCTTTGGTTCTGAGAAAGAACTTCAGAGTCATAACATCTCTCTCTCTCTGAAATCTAATCTATCACTGAAATGCTTCAAAATGTTGACTGGCTTAAAGTTGCTTTCAGTTTCAAGTGAAAATAAAACGAAGAAAATATTGTCAATCCATGCATCTGCCAACTGAAACTGGCTGGGTAAAAAGTGCCTCGCATGGGTTTTCCTCCTTCTTGTCCCTTCCCACCCCAAATCCATTGGGGTAGATTTTAAAAACCCTGCCCGCATAAATCCTGTCGGACTTACGCACGCAGGGCACCTGCGCACCAGCACGCCCATTTTGCATAGGCCCCGGCATATGCAAAGCCCTGGGACGCGCGTAAGTCCCAGGGCTTTGCTTAGGGGGCATGTAGGGGTGTGTTGGGGGCATTTCGGGGGCGGCGTGGCGTTTGGGTCGTGTCCAGAGGCGTGATGGTGGTCCGGGGGGGGGGCAGGGCCGAGTGCTCCGGCGCAGCGGCCTGTGCTGGAGCAGGGAGCTAGCGACGCGCGCAAGTTACGCCTGCCAGAGGTAGAAATAAGGTAGAGGAGGGAGATTTAGTTAGGGCTGAGGGGTGGGTTAGATAGGGGAAGGGAGGGAAAGGTAGAGGGGACAAAAAAAAAAGTTCCCTCCGAGGCCGCTTCGATTTCGGAGCGGCCTCGGAGGGAACGGAGGCAGGCTGCGCGGCTCGGCGCATGCAGGCTGCCGATTTTGCGCAGCCTTGCGTGTGCTGACCCCGGATTTTGTTTGCGCCGGTTGTGCGAACAAAAGTACGTGCACGTGTACTTTTTTAAAATCTGCCCCATTATGTCAGACTTGCCTTTTAGTGAAAAAAACAAAACAAAACACAGGTTTGCTTGCCCCATAGACTTGAATTGGATCCGAAAATGAATATAAATGAAAATATTAGTTATTTGTGGAGGCAACATCCATTCATTTCATTTGGAATAAACTAAACAGAAAATAGTCTTTTTTGGTTCGGATAACCCATTTGTTTCAAAGAAATGACATCCCTATTTCCTAACCAATTGCAATATACTATAAGTCTTTACAAGATGCATCTACAAACTGAGCATGATATGAATAAGATTTAATTTGGTTAGATCTGTAGAAAAATCTCTATACAGAAGTCATAGGGGCCAATATTCAACCACAACCTAACTGCACAAGTTAACCAGATAAACCTAACTGGCTAACTTGGATGTGATATTCAGCCGTGCAGCAATGCTGCTGAGCATACTTGGCTATCTTATAGTTAACCAGATAAATGTATCTGTCTAACTTTAGGATAGTCAAATAGCAGTCCCAGAATTATCCAACTAATTAAGCTGGAAAATGCTGACAAGTGGGTTCACCACAGAATACCCCCATCCTGCCCTTTCTTAGCCAGCTATCTTTTTAACTGGATAAAAAGTTAGCCAAATTAAAGGTGCTGGCCATGTCCAAATATTTAAATGGTGGCTAAGAACCTAATTGGCTAAATGGCAATGAATATTGGGTCCGTAGAGCTTAAAAGGTAAACATACAGAGCCTGATATTGAAAAACTACTTAACTGGATATGTTAGACTTATACAGCTAAGTGGCGGCCACTGAATATCTGGCTACATTCAGTGGCCACCACTTAGTCAGAGAAGTCACTTATCTGGCTAAGTCGATAGCCAGATAACTCAGGGGCAGATTGGGGCAGCACTACTTATTTGGCTAACTTAGTTGAATAAGTTCCAATATTCGGACTTATCCAGATAAGTTAGACCTGCCATAGAGTAGGTGTAACTTAGCAGGATAAAACTTATCTGGCTAAGTAGTGATTTGTACATGGATATTCAGCAGAGCCATGCTGCTGAATATGCCCTATATGTTAGCTAGATAAGTCTTATCTGGCTAACTTACATACAGGATGATACTGTAAAGTGCACTCAGCTGAGAGCACTGTTTAAAACGCGCGTCCACAACCCGTTATACAATACGGAGTTTAGTTTGTCCATAATGCGCGTCCAAAACTAATAGCATTCATCACATGCAAATACATGTTGATGAGTTTAGTAGTCATTCGCCCCAGACACCGTAAAATAAGTGCGGCCAATCTGCACATTTTATGCTCAGAAATTAACGCCTGCCCTTGGGCAGGCATTAATTTTTGACCAGGCTGAAAAAGTGTAGAGAAAAGCAGAAAATACTGCTTTTTTGTACATTTTCTGACTTAATATCATGGTGATATTAAGTTGGAGGAACCAAAGGTTAAAAAAGGTTAACCAAGGTTAAAAAAAATGTTTTTTAAAGTGTGCCGGCGCGTCAGGTTAGGAAAATGGACGCTCACTTTTACTAGCATCCATTTTCCTAATCCATGGCTGTGCACAGGTTAAGAAAACGGACGCTCATAAAATTGAGCATCCGTTTTCTTAACCCACTGACAGCCACCTCTCCTGGGCCAAGGAGGCACTAGGGGCGTGCAATTGTCCCTAGTGCCTCCTTTTAGTGTGACACCCAAATTTGAATGCTGTATCTCGTGCCCAGGAGAGGGGGCAGTGAGCACGTTGAAAGAGTGGGCGCTGAAAACGGACGCACTTTTTTAGCATGTCCAAACTGTATCGGCCTGATAGATAGATAATTTTAAATACTGAGGCCACAAAATTATATATATCATCAAAAGGACTAAGATATTAGTTACTAATACAGTTAAAGATAGATATGGTGGTAAAAATAGTTATGGTGTCTTATTTCTAGTTTTGGGAGCATTGATCCAAATCAAATAGACTAAAGCAACATGCTAAATTATCCCTGACTCTGTATTTGACAAGTTTGCTTCTGCAGCCTTTTTATAGCCCAAAATACTGCATAATGATGATGCAGATTAATTGGCAATTTATGCTGCACAGTACTGTATGCTCTATCACATTAAACTGAGTTAAATAGATGGCACTGTTCTCAAAGGGAACAATGGGTTCTGGACGTGTTAAACTGCATACTAACACAACAACCTCACCACAAAATATCTTGAATTTATCTATTGGCTCTGTAGATTTATATGAAAAGCTTATGCCAAGGACAATTTTCTAATGTTTTTTATTTAGTAACTAAGCAGTTACTGGGGTAAAGTCTTCATTTGAAAATTGCCTGCCCCATCGTGGAGTAAACATTATTGTGCGATTATTTACCTGTGCTGAAAAGGGGTGGGACTGAAGGAGAGGGGTAGGTATGGCAGAGCTGGAAGACAACATACTAGGGGCCAGATTTTCTAACCTACGCACGGGCATAGATTTGTGTGCGCAAACCGGCACACACAAATCTATGCCTGATTTTATAAGATGCGCACGCAGCCGCGCGCATGTTATAAAATCCAGGGTCGGCGTGCACAAGGGGGTGCACACTTGTGCACCTTGCACGCGCCGAGCCCTAGGGGAGCCCTGATTGCTTTACCCGTTCCCTCTGAGGCTGCTCCGAAATCAGAGCGGCCACGGAGGGAACTTTCCTTTCGCTCCCCTGCCCCGTCCCCTCCCTTCCCCCATCTAACCCGCCCCCCCAGCCCTACCTAAATCCCCTCCCTACCTTTATTATTTAAGTTGCGCCTGCTTCTGGGCAGCCATAGGTTGCGCGCACCAGCCGAGTGCCGGCGCGCTATTCCCCAGCCTAGCAGGCCTTCGGAGGCCTCTGGTCACGCCCCTGCCCCACCCCGCCCACACCCCTCCCCTTTTTTCTAGCCCGGGGCATACGCGCATCCTGGGGCTTGCGTGCATCGCCGAGCCTATGCAAAATAGGCTCGGTGTGCGCAGGAGCGGGTTTTCTGTTCATGTGTTCATCAAACTTTCTGGCATAGTGGAGAGAATTTTAAAAACATCATGTTGCATGCAAACCTGCAAAGTATCCTTACTTCTGCTATGGATGACATGTAAGTTAAAAACTAAAAGGATGGAGACCACGTGACCTGATGAGCCGGTAAGCTGCGTGCGGACCGTGCTCCTGGCTCCCCCACCACCTCACAGCGAATTTTGGCCTTGAATCTTTGAGCAAAGTGGCGTCCCCGACAGAACAGGGAACACAGAAGCCGATTACAGCTTTTTTTTGTGCCGACGAAGCCGCCATGTCCGCGAAACCGCAGAGAAAGGACAAGCTTCCCACACGGCAGAGTGAGGCCAAAATGGCCGCCGGCCCCCCGAGCCCTGGACCCGCGACGGGAACGATGGACCTCGTGAGTGAAGTGACCGGGGCAGTTGTCAAAGCGCTTGAACCGAGGTTCAGTGACCTGGGGCAAAAAATTAATTTGGGTAATGAAACGCTTTTGGAAATAAAACAGCAAGTAGCTGATACCCAGCAACGTGTGGCTGATGTGGAAGCTGAGACGCAAAGTCTATTACAAAAACAGGGCACAATGCTCAAACAAATCTCAGACTTAGAAAACAAAGTTGAAGATCTGGAAAACAGATCAAGAAGGAACAATCTGAGATTCGTGGGGATGCCAGAGTCCGTGGCAGATAGGGACCTTGCAAGCTTATTAGAAACATGGCTGCCGGAAGCTCTCAATCTGCCTCATCTAGTTGGCAAATTGGTTGTTGAAAGAGCGCATAGATTGGGGATGAAAAAACAAGATGCCCCTAAATCCAGAGTGGTGATTGCACGTCTCCTGAATTTTAGTCAGAAAGCAGAAATCATGCAAGCATTCCGCAAATGTGACTCTCTGCTCTATGAGACTAATAGAATAATGCTCTTTCAGGATTATTCTGCAGCTCTATCTGCTAGGCGCCGGGAGTTCTCACCCTTATGTGCTGATTTATTCAAAAGGAAACTGAGGTTCAACTTACAATATCCAGCCAAACTTCGCATGGAGCATAATGGAGTTTGGCATAGCTTTGAGTCAGTGGCGGAGGTGAAGCAATTTTTAACTGACAAGGTGGATTCCCGCTGAAGCGCTCCTCTTAGGGCCGCCTCATGGCGGTGCTAGAAACATGTGGAGTGATAGGCTCGGCTCAGTGCCTTGGCTCTAGAAGGGGAAAAATCTTTTTTTTTTTCTTTTTTCTTACCTTACATACGAAACAAAAGGTTTGGTTTGTGATGTTTCTGTTCATTGTTCAGCAATAAGATGTTATAACATTAGACATTGTTGGTGGGGGAGCTGGAGGGAGGTGGATCAGGTGGTCTTTCTCCTCCTATTAATGGAGGACACGAATTTGGTTTCTAGACGGGGAAAGGGAATTGGGGGATGGGGGGGGATGTTCGCTATGGCCCCTAGGGCTTTTGATATTGCACCACATGTTGTGGCTTGGAAATGCATATATTGAGCACATACTTGCTGATGTATATGTGATTTGGGGGTCTGTTTGGGGGTCCTCCCTAGGCTGGGGGGGTTGGACCCATGGGAGTGCACAAGCTTCTGTTCTGTTGTGGGGGAATGCCTACTACTCTCTAGACTATGGCTGAGACCCTACGCTGCATTTCCTGGAACGTAGCGGGTCTGGGTTCTCCCATAAAACGAGCTAAAGTGCTTCAATCTTTGAGGCGTCATAAGGCGAACATTGCACTACTGCAGGAAACGCACCTTACTGAAGGCGAATGTCGCAAATTAGAAAGAGATTGGGTGGCGCGGGTATTCTTCTCTCAAGCGGTAGGTCGGAAGGGAGGTGTTGCTATTCTTATTGGGAAAAATGTGGTGTTTGAAGAGGCACAGAGTTTTTCTGATCAGGAAGGGAGATATGTTTTAGTCACTGGAAAATTGTTTGGGACACTCGTCACCCTATGCAGCGTATATGGCCCCAATGTTTATAGCCATGAATTCTTTCAGGACCTGATACATTTTATCTCTCTCCATCAAAAAGGATTACTTTTTGTAGCAGGGGATTTTAATCAGGTGATGGATGGCGAGTTAGACAGATCCACCAGGGGCTCAGGTCCGCAGCAGCGGAAAGACAGAGGCTTGCCCTATTTTTGCCACCAGGTGCAGCTGGTAGATCCCTGGAGGCTTCTACACCCGGAATTGCGTAATTATACTCACATAGCACGAGCCCATCCTATGATGTCTCGCCTTGATTATTTATTTGTGTCTCCCCAGTGCTTTAATACGCTAAAGCTGGCTGAGATTGGGCCGGAAGAATGCTCCGACCATACCATGATTTGGGTGGAGGTTCAGTTGGGGGGCCCTAAGTCAGATCAGCCCCGATGGCGCTTTCCGGCATACCTGTCGGAAGATGTGGGATTCCGTTCCTACCTTCAGGACAAGTGGCGCGAATATACCCTTAATAACGCTCAGCACATGGACACCCCAGCGCTATTTTGGGAGGCGGGAAAGGCCACCATCCGGGGTGAGATAATAGCCTATGTCATATGACAGAGGAGGATTGCCAATAAACAACTTATTGACATGGGAAATGCAGTTACTAAGGCTAGGGGGTACCTTGCCTCCCATCCATCCCCACAAGCCAAACGTGATTACAGGGACCTGCTTTACACTTTAAACTGTTATATTCACCAAAGGACACAGAGGGATCTATTACACCAGGCACACAAGCTGTATAGGTTTGGGAATAAAATGGGGAAACTATTGGCAAACCAGGTCCGGGCCCAACGGGGAATGACATTTATTCCTGTGTTAACAGACACCTCAGGTACCAGACATACCAAGGGTGCCAGGATATGCGCCATCTTTCGGGCTTTCTACGAAGGATTATATACCAATGATACACCTGCACAAGCAAATATAACCGAAGCGGAATTTTTCCGCCATTTAACCCTTCCCAAAATTAGTCCTGCCCAATTGGAAGCGGTGAATGCCCCCATCACAATGCAGGAAATTTGGGACAACATAGGTGACAGCAAGGCGCATAAGGCTCCAGGCCCGGATGGGCTAAATGCGGATTTTTACAAATTACTAAAAGTGGAAGTTGGGGAGCCCTTACAATGTTATTTCCGCAGTATACCTACAGTGGGGTTCTCTAAAGAAGCCACAATGGCGTATATTACTGTACTACCAAAGGGTGGTAAAGATCCCTTTAATCCGGCGTCTTACCGGCCAATCTCCCTACTGAATTATGATGTTAAATTATTTGCCCGGATTCTGGCTAATAGGCTTAGCAAGGTGTTACCAGAACTAATCTCCATCAATCAGGTGGGCTTTGTGAAGGGGCGGAAGGCCAGCCGACACCTTCTGAGTTTGTGGATGGCGATGACACATTGCTCGACCCATCGCATTCCAGCCTTAGCAGTGGGCTTTGATGCCGAAAAGGCATTCGACCGGGTGGCGTGGGACTATCTATTTTCTGTTTTGCAGAGATATGGTTTTCAGGGCACGGTCCTCAACAGCATTGCGGCTCTTTATCACCATCCTCAGTCCATGATAGTAGCCAATGGCCTCATGTCTGCCCCGTTTAAGCTATGCCGCGGAGTTCGGCAGGGTTGCCCTCTCTCACCCTTGCTCTACATCCTGTCCCTTGATCCTTTATTAAGAACAATTCAGGAAGATTCGGGGGTGGAGGGTATGCAGTTGCAGGGGTCTCAGTTTAAAATAGCTGCTTTTGCAGACGACGTTCTGATCTTTGTGATCAACCCAGTTGCTTCTCTTCCCAGAGTCCTAGCACATCAAGCACAATTTGGGGTTTTTTCGGGATTAAAAATTAATAGAGAGAAATCGGAAGCTATTGACATTCTTGGTTCAGTAAAGGGACTCTGGCCGGGGGCTTTCCCACTGCGTTGGGTGACCTCTGAGATGAAGTATCTGGGTATTAGAATACCAGTGAATGTTAATAATCTATATGATGTGAATATCCTGCCATTGTTGAAAAATACGAAACGGAAACTTTTGGACTGGATGAACCTGCCACTGTCCATCACGGGAAGGATACAGCTGTTTAAAATGATTGAATTGCCCAAATGGCTGTATATCATGCAAATGTTGCCCTTGTGGGTTCGGAAGTGTCACATACAAGAGTTGACTGCAGCTCTTCGGACATTTATTTGGCACAATAAGAAGGCCAGAATTGGTATGCCTATGCTTATGCGAACCCAACCAGAAGGTGGTCTTGCTTGTCCCAACATGCATCTGTATAATGTGGCCCTGCTCCTCTGTCACCTACAGGACTGGATACGAGGTACGAGTCTTTTCATTCCACGTGATCTACTTCGTGATTGGTGCCACCCGCTGGACCTTTGTAATTTACTTATTGCCCCCAGGTCAGCCTTGCCGAAGCATGTAGGGGACTTTCCATATATCGGGGCGTGTAGGAAGGCCTGGAAAAGACTGTGCTCTCAGCTTTCGGTCCCTTGGAGGACGCTACAATTTGCTACTATATGGGGTCTTCCACAATTTTCCCCTAGTTGGGACCCTTCTATTTTTCGTCAATGGTCTGAGTTGGGTCTTACTCACATTGAGCAGCTAATGAACCCCACTGGACACGGATTGTTGCCTTTTGCTGAATTACAGGTGCTATATGACCTTCCACAGACACATTTTTACGCCTACCTCCAGATCCGACATTTTATCGCCACTTGGGAAAAATCCACGAAGATAGGAGTCTTGGGGGAGCGGTTGGAACTGATTTTTCCTATCACTCCTCATCGGACTTCCTGTGCCATAATGCTTAAAAAACTTACCACTTTGAATTCCACAACCTGGTTGAACCACCTGACGGACCGCTGGAATGAAGATCTGCAAAGTCAGCTTTCCCCAAAGCACCTGGCCATTTGCTTCCGCACCATTGGCTACTACACGGATAATGTACAATTAAAGGAAGTCCAATTCAAGTTACTCCACAGAATTTATGTTACCCCGGCTAAAGCCTGCCAATGGAAGATGACCACCTCTTCCGCTTGTTTTAAATGTGGGTCGGAGGGGGCCAATCTCTGGCATAACATCTGGGATTGCAGCTTTATCAGCATGTTTTGGCAGAAAATTTTGGCCTATGTGGGGAGGCTGTGGGATTGTGTTATTCCTCGGGACCCGCAGCTGTGTTTACTCCATCTCTCGTCGGACCCTAGGTTGGGGTCGCATACTAGCGCACTGGGACGTTTCTTGCGCAAAAGCTTTCTCTTAGCCAAGCAGGTCATTCTGTCTCACTGGATGGATAAAGACCCACCAACCTTTACGCAATGGCGTCTAAAACTTCATCAGATGGTGGTCTATGAACAGATTACGGCGAAGGTGGCCCTGTCGTCTAACAAACAAGACCAGTTTCTCGGAATTTGGAACCCATATCTCTTTACCTTACATCAGCGAGCCAGGAGCAAGATTTTAGACTTCTCCTCTTGAATTGGCCCTCTCGGTGAGCTCCATCATCGTCTGGACTACTTACCTGGACTCTTTTTCTTTTTCTTCTTTTTTTTGTGGTAGTTTTCTGAAACAGGTATCGCCTCTAGGCCACATGTATATCATGTATATCATGGATTTCATGCATATCATGTATTTCATGTATATCATGTATTTCATATATTTCATGCATTTCATGGTAATGTTTTTTCCTGGTAATGTATCTTGGTTCAACAGCTGTTTGCAATTGCAATTGCTTTCTGTGTATTGCTTGGTCTGGGGACATAGCGGACGGGGGGGGGGGGGGGGGGGGGGGGGGGGGGGTGGGGGTTGGGGTTGGGAGGGATGGATGGATGGGGAATGTGACCGTCTGATAATCTGCACATTGTACATGCTCGTGGTTGTACTGTTAAAATGTTATAAATAAAGGTTACAAAAAAAAAAAAAATAAAATAAAAGGATGGAGCAATTTCTGAGAGGTTTAAAGGTCTAGTGTATCTGGGAGGAGTGTAGGGTTAGGTTGGAGGCCCTAGTTGTTAACTGGGTGAACTGGTGAACAAACTTGTGAACTGGGAATAGCATGGGCACATGCTTCTTTTAAAATCCCCTGACTTACATGATACAAGCAGGATTTGTGTGTCCATGCACGCTCCCACTTAAAATTCGGTGCATATCTGTGCAAAGTCAGGCTAGTTTTTAACATGTCCACATATATGCACACAAGTTATAAAATAGCTACATTCCTGGGTGTGGACCAGTGCAAATATGCACCAGAACACTGGTTTGAAAGATACCGTCCCTAATTACAATTTTATAAAATGTGAACGCAAGCATATGGCTGTTACCTATGCAAATTAACTTCTGCTCCTTCTTTGGTATAAGTCAGAATAAAACTCTTTATAGCCAAAGACTGACTGGGTTAATGACGACCCGACAAGCGCCTGCGGGGAGGGACCCCTTAACGTGGCGCTTGCCGGCCGGTCCACCCCCGCCTCTTCCCTCTCCAGCCCCGGGATCTGCTTACCTTGTGCGATCCCGGGGATCGGCGGCCAGGCAGCGGGGGCTGAGCTCCCCCGGCAGGGCGGGCGCTTCGGGAGGGCTGGGGCGGGCACGGGGCGCGATGACGTTGCCGCGCTGACGTCATCGCGCCGGCGCACAACCCCCGCGAGAATCTCGGCCCGAGGTCTCGCGAGACCTCGGGCCTCAAATACAGGGCGAATGCTGGGCCAGGCCTTTTTGGCTGGCCAGCGCTCGCGTTGCCCACCCACCCACCCAAAAGAAAAAAAAAAAAAAAAAAAGGGGAGCTCCAATGAGGAAGGGTCTCAAGGCCCGAGAAGGGGAGCAATAGGAACGGTTAGTCAGAAGTTAAGGATAGCTCAGAATTTGACAGTTGGAAGTTGTCGCGGCAGTATTGGTGGCGGGGGTACCCGAGTCAGGGGGGGCCAGGAGGGGCCCGGAGGACACGGTGGACAAACCGGGGTCCGAGAGGAAGGAGAAGTGCGTAGAGTTGGGCGTGGGCTGCCCGGGGTGGCCCCTCGGCTTGGACATGGCGGGGGGCCGGGAAGATTGTGCGGCGGGCTGGCTAAAATGGCGGACGCCGGTACGAAGCCTGGTTTAGATATATTTGATGGACGCACTCATACTCGGGTACCGAAAAGTTTGGTTTATATATTAATTATTAATAAAAGCTGCGGCCTATTTTCACCAATAACAGTATACGTGTGGTTATTTTATGGTTATATATGACAAAGGGAAAGGGGGGGGGGACACGGGAGTGCAAGCTGCCAATGTTATGATCAAGGTAAAATGGGGGATGTGCAGGCTGAATAACCAGAGGGATCTTGATGACATAGAGTTATACTGGGCAAACTGGTGGACTGGTCATTTCTTTACTTGCACATGTGTGCTGACTTGAGCATGTAAATGCTGACAAATGCAATGGAAATACCTCCAAAAATAATAAAATTCATAATTTTCATTCATTTTCAGATCTCATTCAATTTTCTGGGGCAATTAAAACTGCATTTTTTCATTTACTCCAAGGCAAGCCAACATAACAAAGTTGCGATGGATTGGGAATTGACAAGGAGGAGATAAACCAATCAAGGTAAAGCACTTTTTCAACTAACCAGTTCCAGCTCACAGCTACATGAATTGACAATGTTCTCTTTTTCTTTTTTTATGTAAAACTGAAAGCAACTTTGAGCCAGTCACCTTTCTGAAGCATTTCTCTCTTGGATTTCAGAAACAGATGTTGTGATTCTGAAGTTCTTTCTCAGGCTCAAAGAAAACATTTTTTAAAAGATTTGGAAAGGAAATGAAGGGAAGGAGAAAACCCTGTTTTGAATCCTGGCTCTTAACTATTTTCTAGACCACAGGGGCCAGTGTGCATAAAAGTATTCATGTAACACAGTTTTGTGTGTATGTTTATGTGCACTGAGGGCAGGCATTCCTGGTGGTAGACCTGGGCCGGAATTGCGACTCATGTATATGCATTTTGATTTTAAAAAATTAGGGATAATTTTCAAAAGGATTTACGTGCGTAAAGGTAGTGTATATTTTAGCAATTTTCAAAAGTCCATTTAGGTGCATAAACCCAGTTTAAGTGTGTAAATGCTTTTGAAAATTACCCCCTATGTGCATAAGTTACCACATACAAGTTATACCCTGCTTGGAGCAAGTATAAGTTTTGTGCATGACAATTTGTGCTTGTACTCAGCCAGCTGTCTGAGGATTTTCAAAGTGAACTCATGCACGTATTTGCCTTTTAAAATACTAAGCAAGGTCTACATTTACAATGTACATGCAGACTTTACCACTCTGTGGCTTGTTCTAAAATTACCTTTCATGAGGGAAATTTTCACAAAACTGCCTAGTGGAAATTTATGTGGATGCTTATGTACCTCTGTACTTTTATGCAAATTTGTAAAGGAAAAACTACTGTGACCCTCCGTCTCCAGGGTTTTTTCACTTATTAGAGGACTAAGGGAATCTTCAGCCTGCTCCGGCTCTTTAAATGTTGGAGGCCTCAGGCCACAGTTGGAGTACCCAATGCTAAAGTATAAAAATAAATTCATAAAAGTGTAGTTTGCCAGTGCCATTTGCATTCCTCCCTCCCAGAGCCATACTTCATCCTCCCCATTTCTCAAACCCCCATCCCATACCTAGATAGCACGGTGGTGTAGTGGAGCCTGAGCACCTCTTAGGGCCTCCATTTTCAAAATGGTGCCAGATGGCTGATTTTATACTTTCCCCCCTTTCATGTGATGGGCAAAAGCCACTATGCAGCTGGCTGACACCATTTTGAAAATGGCAGTGCCAAACCCTTTAGGGGGTACTCTATGCCCCACTGGATGACAGCACTATCTAGATAAGGATTGTGAGAAGTTCGGGGTGGGCTAAGGTGGGAGTAAGAGAGTTAGGTTTTTTCACCTTAAAGGGAAGAGTTTGGGAGGGAGGTGTGGAGCCTGTGCCAGACAAACTACATTTTTATTAACTTAGTTTTATACTTTGGCTGCCTCAAAGCATGGTGAGGACTTGGAGTAGAAAAGGGGGTCTCTCAAGACCCTAAGGCTTTTTTCACCACTTGGGGGTTGGGGAATTCTTCAGGCTGCTTAGGCTCTTTATAAGCCCCAGCGCCAAATGACGGTGTCTGCTGGGGTCGCACCGGAATGTCCATTTTTTGTCAACTAGTTGAACACCCAACACTAATACCACCTTAATTATATGTTCATAGATCCATTAGTTGACAACCAAAATAAATATGGATATATATTTACCAAACTGTTGGGGATATTTACTAAGCCTCAATAGTTTATCGCAGAAGGGTCCAAATATCACAGGGAGCGTCACCGCAGTTTTCACAGATGTAAGCCCTTGGGCTGAAGCATGGTTGGCGCAGCCTAGCAGGCAAACCTACTAGGCCTATGCCAACAGCAGATGAACAGATACTAGGGCTTCACCTGTATCAGCCCTGTTCCCTGCAAGTTGAACTCTTGGATTCCGTCCACTGGATGGCCCACACCATTTTTAAGGATGGTGCCGGCCGTCCACTGGATGGCCCACGCTATTTTTAAGGATGGTGCCGGCCGTCCACTGGATGGCCCGCACCATTTTTAAGGTTGGTGCCGGCCATCCACTGGATGGCCCGCGCCATTTTTAAGGATGGTGCCGGCCGTCCACTGGATGGCCCGTGCCATTTTTAAGGATGGTGCCGGACATCCACTGGATGGCCCGCGTCATTTTTAAAGATGGCACCGGCCGTCCAGTGCTCCTACCATGTGACAGGGGCCGGCCAATGGCACGGTTACCCTGTCACATGGTAAGGGCAAAGGGCCATCGGTGCCATTTTTATTAGTGGCAGCCGACGGCCCGAGAGCGGGAGATCGCTCCCGGCACCCCGGCTGGACTACCAGGTAATTTTACAACATTTTTTTTGGGGGGTCAGGAGAGTGGTGAAGGCTAAGGGAGCGGTTTTAAAGGGTCGGGGTTGGTTTTTTAGGTTGTGTTCTAACTCCTGTTAGTGTGCACTAACCCGATTAATGATTTTTTCATGATAAATTGGTGGAATTTCTATTGTATCGCTCTCTTTAACGATTAATGACGATTTAAAAAATATTGAACGATATTTTAAATCATCCAAAAACAATTCACATCCCTACTGTTATGTGATAGAGGCAAGATCTTGTTGACACTGTGGCCCCCACTGAACAGTAATGAAGATTTTTGGAGGCACAGGGAGTTTGGTGGTGGGAGTCTGGCTAACACCCCAAAAACCAGGGCCTTTTTTTGGTTTAGGGTGGGGGAACACTAGACACCAGGGATATGCTGGTATTTGGACCAGGGGGAGGGGGCAGAAGTGACTTTATGAAGGGGGAGTTGTAAGGGGTCCCTTTTGTCTCAGACAAAAGGGACCCCTTACAACTTAGGAGATACGTAGGAGAGGGGTTAGGGAAGGGGCTGAGCATTGCACATTTTAAAACTATTTTTTCCTTCTGGGAGTTGCTGCCCCCTCTACAGGTGGCGGGGGTCAAAATTGACTCCTGGGGCTGTTTCCTAACTTTTCAGGGGAGTGTAGATTTATCATTTTTGGCCATTTTAGCTTGCATCTCAATATCCCTATGTTGGTTTTTATATAACTCCATGAAACATGATAAAATAATAGGGCACATTTTTTCTGTTTGCTGTGTTATTTTATTTACATTTAATTATCTATGCAAAAGCTACTTTGCATGAGCTTTCATTTAGCTCAATAGACTAAATGTCCAACCCTGTAATTACATATCCATTCATGTTTATTCTCCAGTTTTTTCTGTCCTTTATTTCCTGGCTATTCTAGCCTCCAAGTCCATTCCCCCTGTTATTTGTACCTGCGCTTCGGCCTTCTTGTTATATGGTTTTTTGTTAAGTTAACCCCCAAGTTTGATGTAAACCGGCCTGATATGAAGCTTGTCATGAAGTTCGGTATAGAAAAATGTTAAATAAATAAATAAAATAAATAAATAAATATTAGGCAATTTTATGCATGAAAATGCATGCAAAGCAGTTTATTTACTGCTACATCTACCGGTGAACCGGTAGATGTAGCAGTAAATAAGTTCGGTATAGAAAAATGTTAAATAAATAAATAAAATAAATAAATAAATAAATATTAGGCAATTTTATGCATGAAAATGCATGCAAAGCAGTTTATTTACTGCTACATCTACCGGTGAACCGGTAGATGTAGCAGTAAATAAGTTCAGTATAGAAAAATGTTAAATAAATAAATAAAATAAATAAATAAATAAATATTAGGCAATTTTATGCATGAAAATGCATGCAAAGCAGTTTATTTACTGCTACATCTACCGGTGAACCGGTAGATGTAGTGTATTTGGATTTTCAGAAGGCGTTTGACAAAGTCCCTCATGAGAGGCTTCTACGAAAACTAAAAAGTCATGGGATAGGAGGCAATGTCCTTTAGTGGATTACAAACTGGTTAAAAGACAGGAAACAGAGAGTAGGACTAAATGGTCAATTTTCTCAGGAGAAAAAGGTAAACAGTGGAGTGCCTCAGGGATCTGTACTTGGACCGGTGCTTTTCAATATATATATAAATGATCTGGAAAGGAATACGATGAGTGACGTTATCAAACTTGCGGATGATACAAAATTATTCAGAGTAGTTAAATCACAAGCAGACTGTGATACATTACAGGAGGACCTTGCAAGACTGGAAGATTGGGCATCCAAATGGCAGATGAAATGTAATGTGGACAAGTGCAAGGTGTTGTATATAGGGAAAAATAACCCTTGCTGTAGTTACACGATGTTAGGTTCCATATTAGGAGCTACCACCCAAGAAAGAGATCTAGGCATCATAGTAGATAATACATTGAAATCGTCAGCTCAGTGTGCTGCAGCAGTCAAAAAAGCAAATAGAATGTTAGGAATTATTAGGAAGGGAATGGTTAATAAAACGGAAAATGTTATAATGCCTCTGTATCGCTCCATGGTGAGACCACACCTTGAATACTGTGTACAATTCTGGTCGCCGTATCTCAAAAAAGATATAGTTGCAATGGAGAAGGTACAGAGAAGGGCAACCAAAATGATAAAGGGGATGGAACAGCTCCCCTATGAGGAAAGGCTGAAGAGGTTAGGGCTTTTCAGCTTGGAGAAGAGACGGCTGAGAGGGAATATAATAGAAGTCTTTAAGATCATGAGAGGTCTTGAACGAGTAGATGTGACTCGGTTATTTACACTTTCGAATAATAGAAGCACTAGGGGGCATTCCATGAAGTTAGCAAGTAGCACATTTAAGACTAATCGGAGAAAATTATTTTCCATTCAACGCACAATAAAGCTCTGGAATTTGTTGCCAGAGGATGTGGTTAGTGCAGTTAGTGTAGCTGGGTTCAAAAAAGGTTTGGATAAGTTCTTGGAAGAGAAGTCCATTAACTGCTATTAATCAAGTTTACTTAGGGGCAGATTTTAAAACTTGCGCGAGCGCATACTTTTATTCACGCAGCAGGTGCGAACAAAAGTACGCTGGATTTTATAAGATACACGCGTAGCCGCGCGTATCTTATAAAATCCGGGGTCAGCGCGCGCAATGGGGTGCACATTTGTGCAACCTGCGCGCGCCGAGCCCAGCGCGCGCTGCCTGTTCCCTCTGAGGCCGCTCCGATTTCGGAGCGGCCTCGGAGGGAACTTTCCTTCGCCCTCCCCCCACCTTCCCCTCCCTTCCCCTACCTAACCCACCCCCCCGGCCCTATCTAAACCTCCCCCTTAACTTTGCGCGCATCGGCCGGCTGCCCCGCTCCGTGGTCCGGTCCCGGGGGCTGTTCCGGAGGCCGCAGCCACGCCCCCGGAACGCCCCCGGGCTGAAACCACGCCCACGCCGCCGCCCCCGAAATGCCGTGCCCCGCCCCTAAACGCCGCGTCATCCCGACACGCCCCCGACAGGAAGCCCGGGACTTACGCGCGTCCTGGGGCTTTACGCGCGCCGGCGGCCTATGCAAAATAGGCACGCCGGCGTGCGCGCGGGCCTTTGAAAATCCGCCCCTTAGGGAATAGCCACTGCTATTAATTGCATCAGTAGCATTGGATCTTCTAGGTGTTTGGGTAATTGCCAGGTTCTTGTGGCCTGGTTTGGCCTCTGTTGGAAACAGGATGCTGGGCTTGATGGACCCTTGGTCTGACCCAGCATGGCAATTTCTTATGTTGTTATGTTCTTACATAAGGGGGAATACAATGAAAATATCTCGTGATATAGTCGTGATATGGCAATATGAGATAAACGGCATTTAATGAGTGTTAAAGGTTGTCTACCATGCAATATGATCTTTATTGCAGCTTAGTAAATCTAGATCTTTGTTTTTAACTCTTTTTCAAATGTAAACCAGACACTTGAAAAGAGAATAAACTTAAAAAATAATTTTCTGATCAATATCTATATAGTCACAGAAGAAATAATAATGCAATTAATCAGAATAAGGTTAGAAACTATTTTTTTAGGGTTGTGCTTCTTTTTTGAAACTATATGAAAGCAAAAACCATATTTGTTACATTATTTTCTTTCCATGTAAAATGATGTAAAAAACTAATGGAATAGTGTTTGTCATTTTAACATGCAGTAGAGCATTTCAATACATGTAAAGCATTCCAGCATACAATCTGCAAAATATAATAATATGGCTGATGCCATTAGAGATGTGCTTTGGGTTAGGATTTCATCTCGGGCTTTGTTTCAGGACCTCCCATGGGAATTTTGTTTTTCCCGTGGTTTGGGTTATTTTTTGGAGGGCCCTGATTTTCGGGTTAGTGCGCACTAACGAGAGTTTGTATGCATTAACCCCCGATAGTGCGCACTAATGTGCGAATTATTGGGAGTTAGTTCATGCAACCCCAAAAATTAATTTTTTATGAAATTTTGGAAAAAATTCAATCATTTTTCAGCTCTCCCGAACTATTCCAAATCAGGCAATTTTGTTGAAATTGCCTAATTCGGGAAAAACGATTGCACATCCGTAGATGCCATGCTTGCATGTACTCCCTAGAGGACAGAAACCAGAAATAGAGTGGCCATAAGTATGCATGTTGAAAAACAAATGTACAAGCATTGTAAAAATATATGTAATAAAATGAAAAACAAACAAAAAAAATGATTATACATATGAAAACAGAATGATATATAAAGCCAAAATGGCATAAACATAAGAAACACATTTTTTCTATGCACACCGTTAATTTTCTCTCTCAATTACATAATATTAAATATTGTTATCAATACATATTTTGTTTTATGTGCCTGAGTTTGAAATAATCACTACATAGAAAGGCAAAAAGAAAAAGGAAATAGGAAATTTTGCTAAATAAAAAGATCCATATTTTACCAATAATAAATGTGCTGTTATCCTTACAACTCGCTGAGACTTCCAGGTTGTTCCACTTGTGACGTTTCTCTCACTCAAATTTGAAAACTGAAGTAACAGGATCAGAATTTGATATTGGCAGTTTGCCTCTGCAAAATTCTGCCAACTGATTAAGATCATAATAAACCAGCTCCTGTCCCTCAAGTCTTATCTGACATTGACAAGGACGCGGTGTTCAAAATCCCCCTTGTTCATCAACACGTTTTGCCTCATCACTATAAATCTCCTGCAATGTGCTTGTGTCACTCAGGCATCATCTAGAAATAAAAGGACTCTGTGTTCTTTATTTGAAATAATTTTGACATTGGCAAGCAAGGCAGATTACCCACTCCCCTGTCAGATTCAAACAAATGTGACCAGAAGGGTCCTTTCTGAATCATTTGCTCTGAAGTTTGAAAGGGTACTTCAACCTCAAAATTTAATTTTCCCTACCTTTCAAATGAAGATTTCCAGCATGTTTGATCTTTTTCCTCAGATATTTGACAGGAAAGAATATCACCTTAACAACTGGTAGGCAGGCAAATTCAACTAAACCTCATATGCTCAAAAGATGTTTGCAAATCATCTCCTCTAGGATTAATTCTTTCTTGTGGGTTTAGAAAAATCATCTAACCTAAGGTTTTTTTTTCTCTATTTCTTAACATTCTCAAACCTTCTGTTTGTCTGCTCAGATTAATATTGTTTTTAATTAGAATGCAATTATATATTTGTAAGGTTTATATCCTACCAGCAAATTCTTTTTTCATTTTCATAGATATTTTTCTCTATATAAATAATCCATCCATATAGTAACAAAGTATAGTAAATGACAGCAAATAAAGGTCAGTTGGCCCATCCAGTCTGCCCATTTATTCTGATCTAACACAGTTAAGGATTAGGGGCTTGCACAGACATTTTTTTTAGTTTCATTGTTTATTTTTCCTATTTTGCTTGTTTCGTGTCTTTTCATTTAGTTAAAATGAAAACAAAAATGAAACAACAAGAAAGGAAATAAACAAACAATAAAACAAAAGGAAAACCAGTGAAATTAAAAAAAATTGTTGGGCCCCATCAGACAAAACCCCTCCCAGGACTTCCTTCTCACAGCCCCTTTTTTCCATGCTTTTCTTTTTCTTCATAGGGCAGGAAAGACCCCAAGTCACTCCTGCCCCACCGATGGTGCTGGCAGATGAAGGCCCGTGCCATTGTTAATTTCTTCCTTACGAGCTGGCACCATTTATATGGAAGAAATTAATAATGGCGCCATCCTAGCTTAGGAGTACACACGATGGGACAGAAGTGACTGGTGATTGCTCTTGTCCCAAGAAGAAAAAAGACAACTATGGTAAGAGGGTTCAGGAATGGATGGAATCAGAGGGAAAACTTGGGAGAGGTTTTTTTTGTCAGTGGAGGCATTTTTACATTTTACAAAAAAAGACAATCAAAAATGTCTTTGTTTTTCTTTCATCTCATTTTAAAAATGAATTGTAATGAGATTGGAAATGTCATTAAACATTCCCATTTTATTTCAAATGAATACATATTCCTACTAAGGATAAGGATATATGCCAGCTGCTAGCTGGAGAAACATAACTGCTTAGAGGATATCACTCCTTATCCAAGTCCATTCTTGTTGTCTTCCTCCTTGGTTCCTTATCATTCTGGGTATATAAACATAAAATTCCCCTACTTAATTGAACACAGCAGCCCTCTATCCCTGAAAGGTATCCAATTTTAGAAAATATTACTCCTGTTTTTGCTGACCAGGTATTATCCATAAGTACTTTCATTTATTTTCCCTTCAAAGACAGGCTTGATGAAGAGTTTCATCTTGCAGGATAAGTCAAACATTGCTGCTTCAGTGCAGCCTCCACATCATTTAGAATGTTTTATTGGTAGCAACCAAGGCCTCGTGTCCTCCATAGGTCTTTTATGATCTGCTTATATAGCCACTGTGGTCTTATTTAATGGAGATCTACAAGAAATGGATTCACTGATCCAGAAAAAGGGCTACATAGATTGCTATAAATTATTTTCATTTACCATTTTACCCATTGAAATAACTAAATCATTGTCTCAAGTTACACAAGCATCAGTTATAGCAAATGTGTTTTAGGAATTCCCAAGTCTAGGGGCACTTGGAAAATGGACACTGGAAGACTTCCTCATCTAAGCAGATGTTTTGTGAAATATCTTTCTTCCTTCCTGAAGAAAGCAGAAGCATAGAGGCTGATTTTAAAAGCCCTGCACGCATAAATCCAGAGGATTTATGCGCGCGGGGGGGTGGGGGGGTGTTATGCGCCCAGCGACACGTGTAAAGCCCGGGGATGCGTCTAAGTCCCGGGGCTTTACTAAAGGGATGGAATGGGGTGGTCTGGGGCGGGGCAGGTCCACAGGCCTCTGACACAGCGGCCATTTGCCACTGTGTTGGAGGATCGCGCGCCAGCAGCCTACTGGCGCGCGCAACCTGTGCCTGCCTCAAGGCAGGCGCAAAAGGTTTGTTAATACTTTTGGGGGGGTTAGACTAGAGCTGGGGGGGGAAGGTTAGGGGAAGGGGTGGGAAGGTTAGGTTAGGGGGAAGGTAAGTTCCCTTCCAGGCCGCTCCGATTTTGCACGCAAGTTATAAAATCGGGCGTACATGTGTGCTCGCTGGGTAGCCCACGTTTTTGAAAATCTACCCCATAATGTACATTGGGGCTATTGTTTTCTTGTGATACCTAAATAAAGCAAAATTTATTATTATTTTTTTTAATTCTGGCTTTTATGAGTGCACCCAATATTGAAATTTTGCTGTAATACTAAAAAAGGTTTAGTACAATTGTTTCATTCTTATTTTATGTTAATCTTGCTGACACTAGGGTACAAACCAAAATTTAACTCATTCTTTCCTTAGCATTATAACTCAAGTCAATTGTTATTTTCAATAATATAGTAAACTTAAAATATCCCTGGAAAGCTTGGGTGTGAATATTATAAATAAACTACAATACACACAGAAACACCTTCTTGAAAGTTGTAGATGACTGTGGTGGGGATAGTATGGAAAACACGTCATACATAAGTTATTGCAGAAATGCTCAGAGTCAGCATACAATGTAAAACAGATTTTTTAAAAATCTCGCTTTAATATCTTGCCCATTAAAGCCAGAGTGCGAGAATGTAAAACTATGAAGACAAATAAACCAAGTACATTCCTTTTTAGTATTATATTCCAGTTTGAATGAACACAATACAACAAGATTTTATTTTATTTTTTTTCATGAGTATGCAGAATTTGACGTGTATTTCTGAAATGAAGGGGGGCACACGCTCCTGCCATTCCCAGTTTACCATTTTGCATACCAGTTCACCCAGTTAACAACTAGGCCCTATAAAATCCCCTGCTTTGATAGCCTACACTCCCCCTCTATTAGCTCAGTCCCTTTAAACCCCTTAGAAATGGCGTGATCCTTTTATTTTATGGCTTACATGTCAGCCATAGAGGCAGAGGACCTCGGTGTGCACCGGGGCGTGTAATTAATTATGTGCATGTCTCTTGGCCAGGCCCTGAAATGCCCATGCCTTGCCCCTTTGTGGAAATTTTTGAGACGTGCATGCCACATCATTTACATGTGTATCTTGGCGCTTTTTAAAATATGGTTGGTGTGCACGAGCCCGACTTACTCGTCAACCCCCAAATGATGCGTGCGCCGGGCATCTAAAATTCACCGTCATGTTTACAAACTTTCTTTGGACATATCACTCTGCGGTAATACTTAGTGTTCTTTCAAAATATGAATAGCTGAGGGCAAGCTCAAGGTGATCTCAGGAACCTTGGGTAGCTATTTTAAGATTAATAGAAGCTGCTTTTGGTTTCCTAAAGCACTTGTTGGATGTCTGGGAAATCCCAATGGCTAGCTGCTGCTTTTCAGCAGTCAGTCCTGTGAGGACAATAATGCTTGAGATCTCCTCTAATTCAGAATTTAACCTGATCAACATTTACAATAAATAGTTAGAAATAAATGTCAACAAACAAGTTGTAGATGCTATCTTTTGAATAAACTAATCATATATGTGACTAGTGTTTGAGCATTAAACTAATTACAAATGTATTAGGATTTGTTCATTGACCTTTTTTCTCTGTTTTTCTTTTACTTTTTTATTTGGCTAGAGTTGCCAATGAGCCAGTATTTGGCAAACTTGGCTAGTTTTGTTGAAGGGAGGTAAATGGTTTACAGGACCTTAAACCTGGCAATGTAATTGCCAGTAAAGCAGCGGACACTCTTCTGAATCAATGATTCCCCCTCTCACACCTCTGATTCCACTCTCCTTCCCTACTGTCCCTCCCAATCCAGACAGCTCTCCTTAGTATCAGGAACTTAGAGAGCAGCAATGGGGCTTTTTAGTGAGTTCAGGGTCTGTGAGTCTAGCATGCCCTCATAAGCCCAATGGATTCTCTGACCCTTCATCCTGTTTTGATTTCCTAGTTGACAAAGAAACGTATGTGTATGTGTGAGGGTGGGTGGGTGGTGGGGGGGAGATGGATCAACTGTGAGACTTGTAAACTCAAGCTAGATTCACAGGCTCTGTGCTTGTCCATTAAGGGTCCAATATTCAGCAATACTTAGCTGGATAACTATTTATCTGGTTAAATGAATATCTAAGTGAAGGGCAGGATGGGACATTCTGGGGTGTGGATACTTATCCAGTTAGCTTAGCTGGATAAATGGTAATATTCAAACTTATCTGGCTTAGAGAGTCATACATCAATTTGCGATAGGCCGTTATCACACATGATAACCCCGAACTGCCCATTATAAAAAGCGCATTGCAAATTGCGTATGCAGATTTTAATTTTCTAGTAAAGTGGGAGGAGTTTGGGTGGGGTGAAGAAAATTAGGGGCTAGTAGCACATGTTAGTGCATGAAATTTTGCTGGAAATACCTATACCTTTCTTCTGGGCACCACAGGAAGAAAAGGTATTAATGAGGCCGAAATTGTGGCAAGCGATGTTGCAACGCCGCATGACTTAATTTTCCAGTGCGATGAGGCAGGCTGCAAATTTGCCTAGCCATGCCCCTTTTTGCAATGTGGCTGCTTTTTTGCTATAAACATAGCATTTTGATGAATCTAGCTCTAAGGGGGTCATTTTCGTAGCGTATCGCATGCGAAAAGGGACTTTTCACATGCAAAAAGTCCCTTTTTGTGTGTGATAGCTAGCTTGGGGCAGTTGGCCCTGGAACAGGGGCTGACTTTAGACCTGCTTTGAGCAGGTCTAAAGTTAGCTGGATAAGCAAACTTATGTGAGTGAGTGAGAGAGAGAGAGAGAGAGAGAACGAACCATAATGCCCTTCCCCTAGATAGGTATTTATATCCCTATGGGAGGCCCACCTAGTAACTCGAGGTGATGTTTAGGTATTAGAGTAGGGTTTAGGGACCACTTCGACATGTTACCCAGTTAGAGAGTCCATCAAACTAGCTTGAGAGAACATTGCACAAATCTCATCTTTGGGTGAGTTTCCTCACTCCAAGGGTCATCAAATCTTCACAAGAGACCACTGTTCTGTTCGTACGTCTCACTTTGAATTGATGACCCATAACTTTAGAAAGCTGCCTGGACAGTGAGGAAGGGAGGTCCTGCTGTAGTAGCAGCAGCAGAGCAGGAATGATGATTGATCTGTGTCTTGAGGCAGCATGCACACTGTAGCAACACTTCAGCACTCATGAGAGGAGATGAAGAACTCCCTTTCTGCAGCTATAGGTACTGTCAATGGACTGGAGATCCAAGATTTCAGGCATCACTGACTCAACCATTGATGGTGAACTCCAGTCCTCGAGTGCCACAAACAGACCAGGTTTTCAGGATATCCACAATGAATATGCATGAGTTAGATTTGCATATAATAGAGGCAGTGCGTGCGTGCAAATCTTTCTCATGCATATTCATTGCATATATTCTGAAAACCTAGCCTGTTTGTGGCACTTGAGGACTGGAGCTCGCCATCACTGGACTAAACCAAGAGCCCATGTTCAATGTTACAGAGAGGAAACACATGGCATGAAGATTTTGATTATGCCCTAGGGCATTAAGTACAGGAGAGGAATTTTATAACTTTGAAGTATTTCATTGGTGAGTGAGGTGGGTCTACTGAAGTAATAGCAGGAAATCTGTGGCTGGCCTGAAAGATTTTGCAGCACTGGCTGCTGATGGAAGCGTAGTCTATAAGGCTGGGGTTTACTGAAGTTCTACAGTGATCTAATTCTGCAGCAATTGTTGTGGCAATAAAAAATCTGGAGACCCCAGTCATAGATCTTCACTGAAAATGATTAATCTAAACTTTAGTAGGAATGCACAGTATACTGCAATAAAAATATTTGACATAAAGAGACTATACCATATTCCAAAGTCATTTTACATTAGGATGATGAAAATGTCATCCACTGATCTTGCAAAAGAATATTCCCATATGTCTTTGGTCAATGGACTACATAATTTTGTCACTTTCATTCACACAGCTCATGCATTACCTTGATGTATTCTAAAATACTCTTTTAGAAGGAATTTACATGCTTGTCAAATCCAAACTGGCATGTGTTTGGATGGCATATGTTGACTAAAGCATAATGTACAATCAAACTATAATGATGTTACCCTGCAAATATGCTTATATGTTTTGCAATGAATGCCTGGCTTGGATATCTCCCATATAATAGCCTACTACACATTTACTTTTCCAGTAGAGAACTGATGAGACCTTTTAGGAGACTTTCAAATGCATCCCCAAATAATTCAATCTAAAAGTCAGAAGGCAGTATCCATAAAGCACAAACAAACTGATCTCTATTTTTCATTTAACAGACATGCCACGTTACAGTGCTTCATTCATTATGAAAACAACTGCTTATCACATTGCTTTATATTCAGGTACTGTAGATATTTCTCTATCCCCAGAGAGCTTATAATCTAAGTTGTGTACCTGAGGTAATGGATGGTAAACAATGTGACTTGAACCCTGGTCTGTAGCCCAGTGCTCTAACCACTAGGCTATTCCTCCTCCCTCCCAATTTGCTACTGATATACTTCACCAAGGACAAAACAAAAGTTTCTTATTACCCTGTTTTATTTTCTACTAGCTGTACCCAGCCACGCATTGCCATAGCTCAGTCTGATGTAATTTCACAATGCGCATTAGCTCTGCTCCGGCTGTCCCAACTTCCTCCCCCACTTCCCTGGCGGTGGACGGACTGGCTCGGCGACTCATTTACCCTTTCCTCCTCCTGTGTGTAACTGTCTGGCAGTCCCTACTCCCTCCCCCCTTCCCCAGCGGCAGAGGAAGGGGCTGAGCCTTTTCTCGGAGCGCGTTGCCGTGGCTCAGTCTGGTTTAATTTCACAATGTGCATCAGCTCTGCTCCGGCCGTCCCAACTTCCTCCCCCCATTCCCCGGCAGTGGACGGACTGGCTTGGCAACTCTATTACCCTTTCTTCCTCCTGTGTGTAACTGTCCAGCAGTCCCTACTCCCTCCCCCCTTCCCCAGTGGCGGAGGAACGGTCTGAGCCGTTTCTCGGAGCGGCGACTCGTCTGCCCTTTCCTCCTCCCCTCTGTGACACCCAGCACGTAGCGCAGAGCTCTATGGTCTGCACATGCGTGGTAGAGCTGCTCTTTACTGCGCATTTGCGGTCTGTCGGTCAGAGCCCATTTATATTGTAGATAGCGTGTGTTGCTTTTACGTCCAACAGATGGTGCTGTTTTTGCAAAAAAATCATGTTTTTACCTATTACAGGTGTGACATCTATATAATATAGGTATATAAAAACACGCGTGAAATCTAATGCAATGTTGTGTCAAAATTTCAAAGCAATCGGTGAAGAATTTTCGGAGATTTAAGATTTTGAACAAACGAACATTTACATTTTTATTTATATAGATAAGGATTTGTACCAGAGCTGGAATGGCCTATCAGAGCTTCAAGCTTGTACCAGCAGGCTGGTCAGGCTGATGTTGATCACAACAGCGCATGCCTGTACTGCTAACCATACCAAGCCCTGTATCAGCAATTCCCATGGAGCAGGAGCCTCCTTGGTGGCTCCCCATTCACTTTTGTTTTCTCATTTTCTCTGCAGTAGCTGCCACAGCTTCATGAGCCTGAACATCTGCTTTTTCCTGTTCCCAGTGGAGACAGCTCAATGGACCTGCTCCCCTCATACCACCTCCCCAGCACCGTAGTGGTGTGAAATGCTCTGGCTGCCTCCTTTCATACTGGCCCTGGCCCTGCCTCTGAGGCAGCAACAGACCTCCTCTCACTGCCTTACCACTAACTGAAGGCCACTCACTGCTGTCTGTGGTCATACCCCTCCCCCCCCCCCCCCCAACATTGTGGCCTTTCAGCTATATTCCCATATCAAGGAACAGCTCTGGGACCATCAACATGATCGAATTGACCACCAATCTAAATAAACACTTTTTTTTTTCTTATTCTGAGGTGGCAGATGTTTTATATTTCTTGATTTTATTGTTTAGTGAATGGTTAAGTTTCTGTTTTACCATTGTTGCACTGCATACAGGGTCTGGCTTGTTGCGGTTTCCAATTCAGTTTTTATATACATGTTTCCATTTATACTTTATGGTCACTTTATTCTGCATTTGGTCAGGGGCTGTTTGTGTTCTGCATTTGTGACCTAGGCGAGATATTCTGCTACCATGTAATTTCTGTGTAGTGCTCTCTAGCAGCATGGCTTATTCTGTATTTCTAATAGCAGAGGTTTTTATTTATTCATATTTTTATATTCTGCAACCACCAACTTATGTTCGGTGAGGAATACAACAATACATACATAATCAACATATAAAATAATAAAATTAAATGATTGTCAACAATTCATATAAAACACACATATATCAGTTTTAAAACAAAAATTTCAGTAAAATGAATATATTAAAAGAAGCATTAAAATAGAACACCTTAACCTGCTTCCTAAATATGTTGATATCTTTAATAGCATGAAATCTAGCTGGTAAGGTATTCCAAAGTGATGGAACCACATGAGAAAATGTTCTTACATGTGTTATTTGTAGTTTATTCTAACATAAGAACATAAGATATGCCATACTGGGTCAGACCAAGGGTCCATCAAGCCTAGCATCCTTTTCCAACAGTGGCCCATCCAAGTCACAAGTACCTGGCAAGTACCCAATTATTAAATAGATCTCAAGCTTTTATTCCTTACTAATTAATATCAGTTTATAAATTTTTCCTCAAGGAACTTATCCAAACCTTTTTTAAACCCAGTTACACCAACTGCCATAAACATATCCTCTAGCAATGAATTCCAGAGATCAACTATCTGCTGAGTGAAAAAGAATTTTCTTTGATTTGTTTTAAATGAGCTTCTTGCTAACTTCATGAAGTGCTCCCTAGTCCTTCTATTATTTGAGAGAGTAAATAACTGATTTATATTAACCTGTGCAAGTCCTTTCATGATTTTGTTGATCTCTATCATATCCCCCTTTAGTTATCTCTATACCGAACTGAAAAGCACTAACCTCTTTAGCCTTTCTTCATAGGGGATCCCTTCCATCCCATTTATCATTTTGGTCACCCTTTTCTGTACTTTCTCCAGTGCAACTATATCTTTTTTGAGTGCAGTCTCATCATGGAATGATACAGAGGCATTATGACATCCACCATTCATTCATCAAACGCTGGAAGACTGCAGGGACATCACAAAGTCCGAAAGGCATTACTACGTACTCGTAGTGGCCATCCCTCATATTGAAGGCGGTCTTCCAGATGTCCTCTGGTTGGGTTCATACAAGGGTGTATGCCCCTCAGAGATCTAACTTTGTAAAGATCTGAACTACTTGTAGGCGATCAAATAGTTCACTAATGAGTGGCAGAGGGTAACAATCCTTGTGAGTTACGGCATTTAGTCCATGGTAGTCTATGCAAGGATGTACACTACCATCTTTCTTCTTCATGAGGAAGAATCCGTCTCCTGCCGGGGAATCAGAGGGTCTTATGAATCCTTTATTCAGATTTTCTTTAATGTACTCAGACATGGCTTGGGTTTCCAGAAGCAAGAGGGGGTAGGTTCTGCCCTTGGGAGGCATGGTACCTGGTAGGAGCTCAATGGGACAATTGAATTCTCGGAGTGGAGGCAGTATGTCAGCATTTTGTTTGGAGAACACATCTTTGAAGTCAGAATATGGAGCAGGTAACCCGGTAAGGGTTGTAGCATTCAGAACGGTAATCGCTGGGGACACTTGTCGCAGACAGCGGTTCTGGCACTGGGGTCCCCACTGAGTCAGCTGTAGGGATTGCCAGTCGAAGTGAGGTGTGTGTACCTGGAGCCAAGGAAATCCTAGAATTACTGGATGCATGGAACGCTTCAAGATGAACAGAGAAATTTCCTCTTCATGGAGAGTCCCCACAGTGAGGCGGAAGGCCACGGTGCGATGAGTAATGCATCCAGGGAGGTGCTCTCCATGGATTGATGCAATGCGGAGAAGTACCTCCAGAGGCTGAAGTGGGATCTGGAGTAGTGTGATGATATCGTCCAGAATAAAATTGCTACTCGCCCCAGTGTCCACGAGTGCGGTAGTGGCAAGGAGCGTGATTCCCTAAGGAGGGACACAGGAAGTAATAATTGGGGCCAGTAACAGTAGCGCCCAAGCTCAGGACCCCCGCTGGGCTCAGGCTCTGCAGTTTCCCAGACATATGGGGCAGGATTGCAGGAGGTGTCCGGAACCACCACAATAAAGGCAAAGGCCTTGCTTCATACGTCGGAGGTGCTCCTCAGGGGACAAATGTCCGCGATTAATTTGCATTGGTTCATCAGACGATGGAGAAGGTGCCGGTAAGGCCTTCAACTGGGGACTTGGAGTACGAGCTGGGTGAAAGGCAGGAGGCCAGAGGATCTTTACCTCCTGATGCCATTGTCGTAGGAGATGGTCAATCTTGCCAGCCAGGGAAATCAGGTCTTCTAGTGATGTGGGAATCTCATGAGCAGCCAGCTCGTCCTTAACAGCAGGAGATAGGCCCTCTAGGTAGAGTGCTCATAGGCAGTCCTCTTGCCACCCCAGTTCTATGGCCAGTGTTCTAAATTCTACCGTGAATTCGGTGAGCGAATGCGAGCCTTGATGGAGGTGGAGAAGATGGTGGCCCACAACTGCCTGTCGGCCGGGATCCTCGAAGGTCCACTTGAAAACAGAAATGAATTGGGAGAGATGGCGGAGGATGACATCAGAACACTCCCAAAGTAGGGAAGTCCATGCCAGGGCTTTCCCTTCAAGGCGTGAAAGGATGAACGTGATCTTGGTTATGTCATTCAGAAACAGCGAAGGCTGCAATGCGAATTGCATATAACATTGGCTGATGAAGCCTCGGCAGAGGCGCGGATCCCCATTGAAACGGGGTGGAGCTGGGAGGTCCAATGATGCCCGCGGGGCAGGGTTTCAGCCAGAATCCTCTAGTTGAAACCGTAGTCTCTCCACAGATGAAGCTAATGCTTCCAGAGTTCGCTATTGTTCTCGGACATGAGCAGCTAGGCCAGGGATGACCTACAAGGCGGAAGACTCCACCGAGTCCATGGCCTTGGCAACCTGTTGTGCTAGAGATGGCCCCTTGGCCTGGTGCAGGATTGGTACACCCCTTTGGTCAGACCCAGAGAGCGCCTGCCACCAGGAAGCAGAACACAGTAGGAAACAGAGGCTAACTGGAGCTTTGCCAATAGCAACCAGGGGTTTCCGCAGGTTGAGACCTTGGGTACCCGGGCCGCCTGGTCTTAGGTGGGCCTCTCAGGGTCTCCTAGAGAGAAAGTTTAGGGGAGTGCCCACCACGAACAAGGGTGTGTGGTCAATGTCCAAGCAAGAATGTCCAGAGGTCTCAGGAGGCCAGAATAGAGTGTCTGAGTGGATAGCGAGGATCAAGTCCAGAGTATCAGTTCAGAATGGTCAGCCAAAGCAGGGGTCAGTACCTGTAGTCAGTCCAGGCGTAGTCAGGTCAGGCAAAGGTCAAGTTCCAGGCAGCGGTCAGATGTGGGCAGGAGACAGGCAGAGGTCAGTTCCTGGCAGCAGCAGACGTGGTCAGTGGACAGGCAGAGGTCGGTTCCAGGCAGCAAGCAGATGTGGTCAAGAACAGGCAAAGGTCAGTACTGTGAGATCAGTCTGAAAGGTACTACCAGGAGAGACGCTGGAACAGGAGACACTGGAACAGGCAAACTAAGTAACACCAGAGTGTACGACCCAATTTTCAAGGCACTGAGCTAGGGGCTGAGCCCTGCTATAATACAGGGCTCAGGTGACATCAGAATTGGGCACTGCCCATCAGTTTCCCGCGCTTGGTCCTTTAAAGTTGAGAGAGCTCGGCGCGCACTAGGGGGCGGGGTCGATGCAGAGGAGGATGCTGAGCCCCGGCGCGAGGAACGCTGCAAGGCAGAAAGCCCCAATGGGCCTGGAGATGGTCGTGGAAGCTGCGGACGAGCAGCACTGGGATTGAGGGAGCTGCTGGTAGATGGGCGCGCCAGGTGAGCAGGCCCAGTCGCAGCACCAATGCGGCCAGGAAGCGCAACAGGTAGGGCCCTAATGCATGCGTTATTTATCGCAAGATGCATATGTGAATTTTAGTCAAAGGGGAGGACTGTATGAAAATGAGGGACATTGCATGCAATTCTATTTTAGGTGGTGGTTTAGGTTTTGGTGGGGCAGCACAGTACACAGTATACATCAGTGAAGATTTAATGTGATTTGGACTGAGAAAAGGTAAACAAAGATGAGATTTCTAAAATGTACTCTCATCCTGGCTTGATAGCACCCAGGTAGAGAGTTTCAGGTTTCTGTACTAATTCACAATGGCACAAGTCAAGACAGGATCAAAATCAGGAGGAGGCTGCTTTCCAATCTATAGCACAGAAGTTTTGGATATATTCAAAGTAAGATAGTTATCAGATAGCCGACTGTTAACTTCATACATATAATGGTAAAAAAAACATTTGAGGGGATAACCCATTCTTAGAAGGAGTATAAAATTATATATTATTTGCATAGATAAAATACATCACTCTTAATTCTAAGAGAAGTCATAATGATTGAAGATATATGTATATATAGATAGAAATATATACATTTATATAAAATAATGTTGCGAATAAAGCAGACCCGTGAGGTATACCTTTTAGCATTGATCTCCATTATGAGCAACTCTCTCTTACCTGTATTTATTGCTATCTATCTGAGAAGAATGAAACCATGAAAGCACTAGTCTCCCCAATCCCAGCCATGCCAACTGATACAAGAAGTGACAATGATTCATCAATGCAAATGTGAATGTCAAATCATGGTGAACCAGTATTCCAGAATTACCTTAATCCAACTCATGATATTGCATATAACCAACAAAAGCAATAAAGTTTCTGTCCCGTGATGTTTATGGATCCTGTACTGTTACTCGTCTAAGATCTGATTTTATGCATTTCCATATATCCCTCCAAATGAACAAGAACACTCTTTTCAACTATCTTGTCGAATGTCGGCAGATTAGATATTGGATGAAGATTAGAATCCAAATTTGATTCTTTTGAACTGGTCTAATTGTGACTACTTTCAATTGCTTAGGGAAACTACCCTCTGTTAATAATAGTATTTAAGAGCTTAATAATACTAAAAGGGCATGGATCTAAAATAGAAGACGTATGTAGTAGAGTGCCCTACAGAAAGCCTCAGAAATCTTAGTAGAGAGGTCGTAGTAGTCTAGGTCTGGTCCACCTTAACACAGGGAATTCTGGGTCCAGAATGCTCCTCTGAGCAGGAATAAAGCTTCGACTCAGAAGAGAGCAAGGGAAGCCCTGGGGAAGATGAGGAGATAGGAACTTTGTTGAATACTGCTTGATAGATGTATTTGGTACGAAGTATTGCTGAAGTAAGCTACTTCTATGCTACCATTTGAGTATGTGTTAAATAAAAGTATGCAAGAGAAAACTGGAGTCCAGCCTGTAATCTGTCCTCCAGCCAGCCGTAGACAGCTTGTGCTCTGTGATAAGGTAGAATATAAATTAATTACAGATGTAAACTCAAGTAATGTAACATACCGAAAGATCAACCAAATTATCTCAATAGACTTCTCAGATGCTACCTGATTGTTTGAGCAAAAGGCAAAAGACACCTCCATCTTCACCACTGTGCGAAGTCTGTATTTAAAAGATGGCTGGTTAGCTAAGGGAATCATTCATCAAATCGCATTAGGGCCTTATCATGTGCATTAGGGCTCTAATGCCAGCGATAAAGCCATAACACATGCAATAAATAACGCATCATGAGATGCGTATGCAAATTTTAAAAATGTAGACAAATGGGAGGAGTTTGGGTGGAGTTTATGCACGCTATCACGGCATTTAATGCTGGAAATAACTACACCTTTTTGCCTGGCATTATGCTGTGTTTTGAAATGGGATTTCAAAACACAGCATAATGCCTGAAATGGGATTTGTGATAAATATTGCAAATCCTGTTTCAGGGAGAGAGAAAGAGCCTCTGGGGAGGCACACCTATTAGGCAACTTGTATTATACCACTGTAAGAAGGGCCATTCTACCACTGTAAGAAGGGCCATTCTTACATATAGGACCACCTAGGCCACCACCAAAACCTCGGGGTGAGGTTTTGGTGGTGGCCTAGGTTTTGGGGGGGGGGGGTAGTTTTACATGCACAGTCAGAGGTACGAACTGCACAGTAGACTTGTATGTGATTTGGAATGATGAAAGGTACATAAAGATGAGATTTGTACAATGTACTCTCAACCTAGCATGATACACTCTGCTAGCCCACCACCAAAACTTCACCCCGAGTTACTAGCTGCCCCTCATACAGTGGTGTAAATAGTTTACTTATATGAGAGCCTTATAAAGAGTCTCTCTTTCTCTCTCTCTCAGCCCAAAATGCAATAAAAGTATGTCTGGGGATTTCTCAGTTGCTATTTTCGCAAAATGATGAATCTAGCTCTAAGTTAGCTGGATATACTGATCCAGCTAAATTAGCAGGGCTATTCAGTAGTGCAGTCACACCGCTGAAAATACCCAGATGACTTTAGACCTGCTCAATAGCAGGTCTAACTTATCCAGCAAATTTTGTAAAGCTTGTTGCTAAGTTATTAATATTATTATTATTATTATTGTAAAGCTTGTTGCTAAGTTATGTTACATTGTGAACCGAGGTGATGTTTTGCAAACGTGCCTCGGTATATAAGAAACCCTTAAATAAATAAATAAATAAATAAATAAATAATTTAGCTGGATAAGTGTGAATATTGCCACTTATTTGGCTAAGTTAGCCGGATAGTTCCTCCCTGTTATGCCCCCATCCCACCCACCACTTAGCTGGCTAACTACTAAACGGGACCTGATATTGAGCACCTCCACTTAGCCAGATATCAACCTCTAAAAGTATATTCTCTGCTTTTACTGTAACATTCTCCTCCATTAACATTCCATATTATTTCATAAATAATGACATTTTTTCCTTAACCTCTTTATCTTAAGTGATTGCCTGTTTTCCTTTTCATTTCTTGCCTATTTCCACTTGCAGAATGTTTTTCTCTTTTGGACTATGGACAATTGCTTGTACTACTGCTTCTTTTGGTTTTAGGTAACATCTGCCTTCTGTGTTTTATGCACCTGGCTGCTATAACTTTGTCAATGCAGAGAATTCATGTTGCTTCACTTAGACATCTAATTAGCAAAATTCCTCAGCCAATTTTTTTGTGATGCTGCATTTAAAAAAAAGATTTTAAGGTATATATGGATGATATAAGGCTCTAGAGATGTGAATCAGAACTGGAATCGGTTTGGTTCCGGTTCCGATTCAAATCGTGCATTTGTTTTCGTCCGACCCGATCGTTTGTTTTTTTTATCGGCTGCGCCCGATCCAATAAACAAAAAACCCACCCCGACCCTTTAAAACCGCTCCCTTAGCCTCCACCACCCTCCCGACCCCCCCAAAAATGTTTTAAAATTACCTGATGGTCCAGCGGGGGTACCGGGAGCATTCTCTCGTGCTTGGGCTGTCGGCCGATAAACAAAAAACCCACCCCAACCCTTTAAAACCGCTCTCTTAGTCTCCACCACCATCCCGACCCCCCCCCCCCCCCCAAAAAAAATGTTTTAAAATTACCTGGAGGTCCAGTGGGCTCCGGGAGAAATCTCCCACTCTCGGGCCGTCGGCTGCCACTAATAAAAATGGCACCGATGGCCCTTTGCCCTTACCATGTGACAGGGTAACCGTGCCATTGGCCGGCCCCTGTCACATGGTAGGAGCACTGGACAGCCAGCACCATTTTTAAAGATGGTGCCGGCCGTCCAGTGCTCCTACCATGTGACAGGGGCCGGCCAATGGCACGTTTACTCTGTCACATGGTAAGGGCAAAGGGCCATCGGTGCCATTTTTATTAGTGGCAGCCGACGGCCCGAGAGCAGGAGATTGCTCCTGTAGCCCACTGGACCTCCAGGTATTTTAAAACGTTTTTTTTTTGGGGGGGGGGGGGGTGGGGGGGGGGGTGGAGGCTAAGGGAGCGGTTTTAAAGGGTCGGGGTGGGTTTTTTGTTTATCGGCCGACAGCCCGAGCGCAAGAGAACGCTCCCGGGACCCCTGCTGGACCACCAGGTAATTTTAAAACCTTTTTAGGGGGGTCGGGAGGGTGGTGGAGGCTAAGGGAGTGGTTTTAAAGGGTCGGGTGGGTTTTAAAGGTTGTGTCCTAACTCCCGTTAGTGTGCACTAACCCGATTAATGATTTTTTTCATGATAAGTCAGTGAAATTTCTATTGTATCGCACTCTTTAACGATTAATGATGATTTAAAAAATATCGGACGATATTTTACATCGTCAAAAAACAATTCACATCCCTATAAGGCTCTCTGCTCTTCCCTCCCTTCCAAATGTATAATTGTTTCCATTCCCCACAATTTTGCAGGACAGAGGTCACCAAGTTTAAACAAAGGAATAGATCCAGAATTCCTTAGTATTTGTAGCTGCTTCTGGTCTGTGAGAGCTAGGATTATGTACAAGCAGCTTGACACACATGGAAAAAACTGTGATAAGGCTCTGATTTAAAGTTGGAAAAGAATACGATCAGGATTATAATACAGGTGAAGCTCCATCTACAAAAAGATACACACAAATATTCTTGTATCTGGGTCACTGGAACAAATGCTGTTAGACCAGAGCTTATAGAAAGTAAAATCCTTTTGAAGGAAAAACCACAAGCAAAATACCTTGGTGTACTCTGATGATTCAGAGGACAGTGTAATAAAATGTATTTGGAAACCAGTTGCAAAACCTAAAGGCGATAAACTTAGTTTGTATGAAACATCAAAATGCCACCCATTTCCTGACAACTCATTGTATAAAGCCCCGTGAATCAGTAAAATATTTTAAAGCATATTTTATTTTTAATAAAATCAAAATTCAATTTCACAGCTTATATTCAGTAATCTGATCTTTACTTCATGTTGAAGAGTCTGGCACCAGAGACTAGTTTTTATAGCTTTAAATAAATACCTGCTTGAGTGGTTTCCAATCTTATTGGATCTCTGTGAGACTTTCTTCACTTGGTGGTATCCAGATGGCTTCTTCAATCTATTACTTCGGGAAATACTTTGAAGAGTCTTCCTGCCCAAGTAATCACATCAATATGCCACTATAAAATTAAATGTAAAGTTTTATCATGTCAGAAAAGCAGCAACCAAAATGGTAATTTCTTTTGAAGCTCTATTTTCCAAGTCATTTGGAATATACTTTATGAGTCATTTGAATACTAATGTACAGTTTACATTGTTGGAAAACATTTTACATTGGCATGCTGACATTAACTAGATACTACTAAGAGGGTAACAGCCTGCTAGACTGAATTTTCTGCATGAAAGTGTACGTAGGTACACATTCATGCACAAAGTTTCAACCTACCCCCGAGCAGGTGTATCTTTTTGCATGTATGTTTATACGCACATGTTTGAAAATTGAAAGTATGCTTGTAAAGAGTTTCCCTGACTCGGCCCCCTGGAATGTCATTTCCCAGTGCAGGTAAAAACACATGAAATGGAGTTTCATAAGTACTTTTAAACATGCAACCTCATAATTGATTTTCAAAGTACCACTTGCGTGCATAAAACATTTTTGTGCATTTAAGTTTTAATTTTCAAACAGTAAATAAACATCACATACCTTGGCTATTTTATAATGCAGATTAAGTAGAGATTTATAGCATTTTTCTGAATTATTGTGAAGTAAGGACAGGTACATTTGAAATAGATTTCTGTATCTCCAATTTGTTTAAATGAGCTACTTGCTAATTTCATGGAGTGCCCCCTAGTCCTTGTATTATCCTAAAGAGTAAATAACCGATTCACATTTATCGGTTTAAGTCCTTCCATGATTTTTTAGATCTCTATCATATCCCCCTTCAGCCGTCTCTTCTCCAAGCTAAACAACTCTAACCTCTTTAGCTTTTCCTCATAGGGGAGCCATTCCATCTCTTTTATCATTTTGGTTACCCTTCTCTGTACTTTCTCCAGTGCAGCTATACTTTTTTTTTTAAATGTGGCGACCAGAACTGCACACAGTATTCAAGGTATGGTCTCACTATGGAGTGATACAGAAGGGTTATGACATCCACCATTTTATTTGCTATTCCCTTCCTAATAATTCCTAACATTCTGTTTGCTTTTTTGACAGCCACAGCACACTGAGCTGACGATTTCAATGTTTATCCACTATGACGCCTAGATCGCTTTCGTGGGTGGTAACTTCTAATGTGGAACCTAATGTCATTTAACCATATAAGGATAATTTTTCCCTATATGCAACACCTTGCACTTGTCCACATTAAATTTTATCTGCCATTTGGATGCCAAATCCTCCAGTCTCGTAAGGTCCTCCCGCAATTTGTCACAATCTGCTTGAGATTTAACTTCTCTACAGAATTTTGTGACATCCGCAAATTTAAACACCTCATTCATCGTGCCCCTTTCCAGATCATTTATAAATATAAAAAACACAGACCTAGTATAGATCCTTGAGGCACTCCACTGTTCACCTTTTTCCACTGTGAAAACTGACCATTTAATCCTACTCTCTGTTTTATGTCTTTTAACCAGTTTGCAATCGACAAATAGATACCGCCTCCTATCCTATTGCTTTTTAGTTTTCTTAGCAGCCTTTCATGAGGAACTTTGTCAAACACCTTCTGAAAATCCAAATACACCAAATCTACCAGTCCACCTTTATCCACATGTTTATTCACCCCTTTAGAAACATGTAGGAGATTTGGGAGGCAAGGCTTCCCTTGGGTACATTTATGCTGGCTGTGTCCCATTAAACCATGTCTATCTAAATGTTTAGTGATTTTAATCTTTATTACAGTTTCCACAATTTTTTCTGGTACTGAAGTCAGGCTCACCGGTCTATAGTATACATAAAAAGTCTAAAGTGTGTAATTCCAATAAATTATAAATAACCAGAATTTTTCCTAATTGATTAACCATTAATAAGCATGATTTTTTTTTTTAAGCCACCACTATAGTGACATAGATATTTAAATGCCATTGACTAGGAAATAGAGTGGATTGTTTGCAATCCATGGACTGTCACTTAAGATGAGATAAATCTCCTTATTTATATTGCTGGTGATCACTGATATTGGATATTGAGAACAATGATCAGGCTCAAAGACAGAAGGCATCATCTAAATAAAACTAAAACACAGCAGTGATAGTTAAAAAAATATGCATTTATGCAGCCCATGAACACGTGCAATTTGTTGCAACTTCTTTGTCATACTCCTTCATGTGTGCCACAAAATATGCATGCACCTCAGCACTTGGCATCTCTGGTGTCTCCCAATATCTTTAATCTCTACTGGTGGTGACATCACAGGGGGCAGATCTTAGCATCTCTCGCAGGGACAGGCTTATGCAGGAGATGCTAGGCAGCAAAGCAGAAGATAGAGCAATGCAGCTGCAAAGTCTGTGTCATTCAAATCCACAGGAACAGTTGAACAAGGAGGAGAAACAGAAGGCTCCAGGTGGAACCAAGGACCAGTTGATATTGAATAAACCATCATGACTGACTGTAAGACAGGTCAAAATCTCAGCATAGCATGGATAGACAATGAAAAAGTTTTTGATAGCATCATACCCTATAATAATGTGCCTTGAAATATACATAGTGAATCCTGGATTGATTGAATATATCAAGCTTATCATCAAAATGTGGCAGACTACTACTCCATTTGAATTATGAAGATGGACAATATGTTATTCCTAATATCAAAATCTAGTTAATAATGTTTCAGGGAGATTCCCTTTTACCACTTCTGTTTTGCCTGGCATTGAATCCATTGAGTACTCTTATGAGCTCTTTGGGTTATAGATTTCCACCTTAATCCCAGAGATACAATTGATCCACAGACATCACACTTTCTGTTCGTAGATGGCTTGAAGCTTTACAGCTCTAGTGATTATCATTTAATGTAAGAGCTCAGAGTAATGAAGAGTTTCTTGTATGACATAAGGACGATTCTAAGGCAACTTTCTATAAGGGAATATTAAGCAAAACTGAAAACATCTGTCTGAGGACTGTAGCATAAAAGAACTTGAACAAGAAGTTATATACAAAATATTGAGGGGCGGATGAAAGTATAACAATTCACAAGTTACTGAGAGAAAAGACCAGTAAAGAAAGAATTCTATAGGAGATTGAAATTGATTTTAAAAAGTGCTTTAACAATATGAAATAAGATAGAAGTATCTCAATCAGCTTACAATTATTGTACTATAGTTTTGGAAAGTAGTCTGATCTGATAAAGACCTTAAAATTTAGATTTCTGAACAAGAAACCTTCTTCATTCTGTATCAAGTAATCTAATAGGATCAGTGAATGCCAAGATTGTACATTCTAAGAGCTGAAGGTGGTATGGGCCTTATAGAAATAGATTATACATGTGACACCAATTTTATTAAGGGTTCCAGGGGTGATCTGGGAAAATATAGACTGGTGAGTCTGACTTTGGTAATTGGCAAAATGATTGAAACTATTTTTAAAAACAAAATTTCTGATCACATAAATAGACATGGTTTAATGGGGGAGAAGTCTTGCAAAGGGAAGGAATTTTTGCAAAGGGAAGTCTTGCTTTATCAACTTACTAGATTTTTCGACAGTGTAAATAAATATACAGAGAGAGGTGAGACAGTTGATATAATGTATTTGAATTTTCAGAGAAGGCATTTGCCAATTACTAAAATGATCAGTGGTCTTTGTTCTAATGCATATGAGGATAGTCTTAAAGCTATAAACATGCATACCTTAGAGTAAGGTGAGATAAGAGAGATATGATAGAGGCATTCAAATATCTCAAAGATTTCCATACACAGGAGGCTAGCCTCTTTCAATGGAAAGATGGTTCTAGAGCAAGGGGGTCATGGGATGATGATGAAAGGGGGTAGACTGAGTAATCTTGGAAAATACTTCATTACAGAGAGAGTAATGGATGTATGGAATAGCATCTCTCAGTGAAGGTGGTAGAGACAAAAATGGTATCTGAATTCAAGAAAGCATGGGATAAATACAGGGGCTCTCTGAGGGAGTAATGGGAATTGTAAGGGCTACATAAATTGGACAGATGGGCAGACTAGATAGACCATATGGTCATTTTCTGCCTTCCCCCTCCCCTCTGCCCTTCCCATACCTCCCCCCTTTCCTTGCCCTCCTTCCCCCTCAGTTTCCACTTTATACAGTATACCCCTCTTAGTTCGTACAAACCTTGATTAGCCCTGTGCCTTCACCCTGCTTTCCCAGTACTTATCTCCTTCTGCCATTATTTGCTTTATCACTTACCATTGTTTTTAGCTACCATTGTCTTTATCTTTCATTGTTATCATTCTCCCTGTTAACCTTAAACTTTTTTCTGATAGTCCTGTACTCTTTTTCCCATTCATTCCAGTTCTGACCCCCTACTGCTTTCATTCACCATTTCTCCATTGTCATTGGTTTCCATTCTTTATTTACTTTGTTCCCCTGCTCTTTACACACTTTGTATGTCTGTACATACCTCTTCCTTCAATTTTATACCATACTCCCCATCTATGCTCTACCTTGTAATATATTGTATTATGTTATGTTGTACCATATTGTACCATCCATCCATTATGTTCCATACTCCTCGTATATGCATTATCATGTATTATATTTTATGTTGTTCCATATTGTACCATCCACCTTGTATTTACTTCATTCCAGACTGCCCTATACATCCTTTTTATTTCCTTTGTATATTAAGTCTCATCTTGTTACTTAAGGATACAGTTCTCTGTGTACCCTGACCTTCCCGGTTCTCCCCCCCTTGTTTTTTGTAATTTTTGTTAAGTTCTTTGTAAACCGATATGATATACCCATGAATACCGGTATAAAAAAACCATTAAATAAAATATATAAATCATGTTTCTATGTTTCTGTAACAAAATCCCTCATGAAAGACTTCTCAGGAAATTGGAAAGTCATGGGATTGGAGGCAGTGTCCTATTATGGATTGGTAACTGGATAAAAGACAGGAAACAGAGGTTAGTTTTATAAATGGAGAAAACTTGTTAATGGAGAAGCCCAGGGGTTTGTATTCAGCAGATTCATAAATGATCTGGGAAAGTGGAATGACAAGTGAATTGACCAAATTAGATGACAAAAAATTGTTTTGAGTTAAAATTGCAATGGATTATGAAGAACTGCAGAAGCACCTTGTAAGAGTAGGAGACTGGGTTTCTCAATGGCAGATGCAATTTAATGTGGACAATTGAAAAATAATGGACATAGGGAAAAATAATACCAATTACAAGTAGATGAAGCTGGGTTCTGTGTTAGGAGTCACCACCCAGGAAAAGGACCTTGAAGACCTTGACAATAATACTTTGAAATCTTTGGTTTAGTGTGCTGCAGTGGTTAAAAAGGCAAATAGTATTTTAGGAATACGGTAATTTGGAAAGGAACAGAGAACAAAACTGAGAATATCATAATTCTCTTATATAAATCCAAGGTGCAACTACACCTTGAGAATTGTGTTCAGTTTTAGTTGCTCTATCTCAAAAAAGACATAGTAGACATGGAAAGGTTCAGAGAAGCATGACAAAAATGATAAAGCGGATAGTAAAGCTCCCTTATAGAGGAAAACTAAACAGATTAGGGCTTTATAGCTTGGAAAATTGACAAGTGAGAGGGGATATGATGGAAATTTATAATGAGTGGTGTGTAACAGGTAAATAGAGAATGGCTATCTACCCTTTCAAACAATACTAGGACTAGGGAATACTCCATGAAATTAGCAACCTACATATTTAAAAGAAATCATAGGAAGTATTTTTTCACTAGGCGTACAATCATGATATGGAATCTGTTGCCAGAAGATGTGGTCAAGGCAACTAACATAGTGGGGTTCAAAAGAGGATTGGACAAGTTCCTGAAGGAAAAGCCCAAAACTAATTATTAGCCATGCAACCATGGGAAAACCGATCCTTATTCCTGGAGTGAAATATAAGAAATAGATCAACTGTTGGAGATCTGATGGGTACTTGTGACCTGGAGACAGAATGCTGGGCTCGGTGGACCTTGGTCTGACCCAGGCCAGCATGCCATGTCTTATGTTCTTATGTTAACTGCTATTATGTGCCGTCAAGCATTCAGAACAATATCAACAGATCCTAGTATTCAAAAAGAAATTAAGTGCAAAAGTAAACAGCCAAAATCAGTCTCCATCCTTAAACTCAGATGATCAATTAGACGAGTGGAAGGCATGAATAAGAATCTATCAGCATATAAGTGGAAAGAAGCAGTGGAATTTGCAAAATAAGAGAACAAAAAATCTTTAATCTTACAAGCAAACAAGAAAAGTTAATTAGGAAACGTATAAATATAGTAGGAAATACAGGGAGTTATTTCAGAAGCTCCATTTGGATCAAAACCTGATTCAGGAATGGCTTTTCAAATTCACCTTTAAGGGAGTATGGACACAGATCAGTTTGGATTTTATATATGAAACTGATTATGAATATAAGAAGAAAATAAAAAATATACCTAATGTCAATTAATTATCCTTGCACAAGTTAAAGAGTAAACGTTTACTTTTGAAACACCCTACTCATGTGTCCAGCCTGATTATTGGCCATCTTCAGTACAGAGACAAAGAGTTTGAACTTGCACTCACAGAAAGAGACATTTATACTACATCCTGAGCCCCAGGGGTCTAGCTCTCCCAACCCCAATTTGAAGAATGCATGCCACTGTTTAGTGGGACTTTGCAAGGACTATGCCTTGATACTGAGTGTGATTCCTGCCTTCATAGAAATCACTAGAAGAGGAGCTACATTTTTGTCTGTATCCTTTGCTTCTTTGTGTTTGTCTATGTTTGAAAATTTATGTGAGAAACCCTTTCTCATCCTTTATGCTTTCTTATTTCAGAATGTAGGTTTTGGTGATATCATAAATGGAAGCTACATTTGCTTTGCAATTTTTTTGGGTGGATTTGGTCCTATTTGCTGACAAATGGGAATCATCTAAAGCAACACATATGTCTATTGTCTCCCTGTGAGTCTTCCAGCAGTAGTCCAGATCACGTGAGGAACTCCTATTTTTTAAATTCTTGCCTCATTGTATGATTTACAGTTTTGCTTTACATAGGAGAATTAGAACTACAAGTCTGTGTCTGCAACACTAGAAAAAAAAAAAAGGAAACCAAAACTCGAGATGAGGAGGGTGGAAAAACTCCTATGTCAGGACCCACAAACATTAGCAGGTTTCCAGACATGGCCTGCACTTTTTCAGAAACAGCCCTTCAAAAGGTTGAAAGCTTTTTGTCTCCTTTTCTGAAACCAAAGACCATAGAGGCCTTCTCCCCGAAAAATAAACAAAACCAGGGATCAACCATGGACATGCTGTCCCGGGAAGGGAAACTTAAAATTCCATACCCTAAGATGGTGGTAAGGTTTTATATACTCTAAAGAGCACATCATTCTAGGCTCCACATGAGGGCGCTACAAACCAACATAAACAACTGTACTTTTCTATTCCCTCCCCACACAAATGGAATATCCTTACTGGCAGAAATCTGGTTCTGGTAGAGATCTGGGAGGATCTCTGCATGGCATTTTACAGAAAACTCCTTTTAGATGAAGTATAAAAGACAATGTAACAATTTTTTAGAGCACATTTTATACAGTCTTTGTTCCACTATGATTTAAAATATTAAATAATTCAAAATGGCATAGACAGTATGTGATAATGATGATGGTAAAGTGCTGAAACTAATTACATTTTTTTTTTGTCAGTGATAGAGTGAAACTGCCACTTGAACTTTGATTGGTTGTTTCTCTTCAGTCTTCTTCTTTGTGGATTCATTAAACATCTGCACCACAATGCTTTTAGCGACCTCTTGATTAGCTTTATGTTACATATATTGAATCTTGAAAAGAAAACTATTTCCATCTATTCCCCAAGGATAACGCTAACAAACATGCTGGTAGAGCTGCATTGAATAATTCACAATAAATTCAAATTATAATGAGCCTGAATCAAGCAGTTCTTGAAAACCTCATTTTGTGTCTACAGATATTGACATGTCCTTCCTTTGTTTTTATAGATTATGGTGCATTTTGTTATGCACATAGTAAAGAATTGCTTAACAGAACTGCTTTAGTATTATTTTTTTTAAATTGTACCCAACATGCCCTAATTCCTAAAATCTATAGGTCAAATAGTAATATTATTTCTAGATCAATGAAATTGGTGGTTTTAGCTTGTTGTAGTTTACCATCTTTAAGCAGTTTCCCTATAGTTCAGGGGTGCCCAAACAATTCTTGAGAGCTGCAACCCAGTCAGATTTTCAGGAGTTCAACAATGAATATGCGTTAGATCTATTTCCATACAATGGCATCAGTTTATCACAAATCACATCTCATAAGGCCAGATACATTCAACGTATTTTTTTAAAATCCATTTCCCTGGGTAGAGAGGTATTCACTTGGTAAATTGGCTTGATTGAAAACTACCCTCTTTCTCTGCCCTGCTGTCAGCCTGATGCTATATCGTGTGCTGAGCCTAGTGCACAGGATCGCAAGCTCTTATAGGTACGTTTTGGACGAGCTAGGCTAACATCCGATGCAATAAGGGAATTAGTGCATCCAAAACGAGCATCCAAACCAGCACATAGCTAATACCACTTATCATATGTAAATGCATGTAGATGAGGCTATTAGCTATTCCCCCCCCATGTGAAAAATCACCGTGCACCTGATGCACATGATTTAACACAGAAAATATAATTCATTAATTTTCTTTATTTAAAAGTATTTATATCCCACCCCTCCAAAGTTTGGAGCGGGTTGCAAAGATAACTTTTTTATTGTACACCAGAAACAATACAATGGAACAAAATTACATCCATATCTATCATTTTAATACTATCCCCCCCAAAGGCTGTCACTATTTCCAATCAGCTTAAAACATACTAGACCATTATAAGATCCTGTAGGCTAACCCTTGAAACGGACAAAGAAAAGTAGCAGGGAAGTACATTCAAGAAGGTCAAATCCATATTACTTAAAGACATTTTTTTTTTTTTTGCACAACCTCCAGTAGTATATTTGAAAAAGGGTGACTAGACTCCTTTAAAAAGAGCTTGAGCTTTCTGAGTTTTCATATCAGACACATGGAGGTCTATATTCAAAGCACGTTCAGCACCATGTAGCCAGATAAGCAGGACTTATGCGGCTAATTTATGTTCGTGGACCCTTGAGCTGACTAGAGGATGATGAAAGCACACTGCGGGAAGGCCCACAGCGGAAGTCATAGCCGGGAGGCGGATGAAGTCAGTAGACCAAGAGGATCTTCACCACTGGAAACCTGAGGTCCACCCGGGAGGCGCCCTTGAGGACCCGAGCTGCTTGGACTTAGGTGAGGTTTCCTGGAAGTAGTGTCCACGAGAAGTCTGAGTCGAGACAGGCAGCAGTTGAGCAGGACTTGGGAACAGACCAGGAGTCAAGGCAGGCAGCGAAGCAGGATACCAGAGGATGAGCCGAAGTCAGGAGCCAAGAGGACGAGCCAAAGTCAAGAGCCAGGCAGATGAGCCGAGAGGAAGCAGGAACTAGGTTGGAATAGGACAAGCTGGAACAGGACAAGCAGGAACAAGGACAGCAAATAGATACTCCAGGGAGCAAACCTCATTGCAAGGCAAAGCAGAGGTGAGCTGGGACTTCCTTAAATAGTCTCCAGCTGATGATGAGTCTCTGGGGGCCGGGCCAAGATTTCCCGCCTCGGCCACTTTAAATCGGGCAGAGAGATGTTTGCATGCGTCTAAGGGGTGGAGCCAGGCAGGACGAGCAGCTGGCGTCCTCCTCGTGGAGCAGATGCCGATAGAGGCCCCAATGCGGCAGAGTGGATAGCGGAGTGAGCCGCCGATGGGCGGGCCCGCCGCAAGGTGAGAGAGGGGGCTGTCGTGGCCGACCATTTTCCAAATTCATAACAGCTAAGTAATGGCCACTGAATATGTGCCCATGTTCAGCAGCTGCCACTTAGCCATACAAGTCCCTTATATACATCTAAGTTTAGACACCCCTAGAGCAGGTCTAGGCTTAGCCAGGTAGACTTATTTATTTATTTATTTTAAAACTCTTCTATACTGTCAAGTTAGTTCACCATCACAACGGTTTACAAAAAGGCACAAAAAAGAAATTAAAGTTAATTGATTTAGATAACAAATTATGCATGTGCCATCATTGAACGGTAACATATTTTCGATAAGAGAACTATGTGTTAATTAAAGCTTATATGTTGTTTGAAAACTTGCTAAATGGTTCAAATATAACGTTAATACTCTAGTATGCAATTAGAAATATGAAAGAAAAAAATTGATTACTTGGTGCTTACTTAGCTTTCATTTATTTTCCTCCTTGTTTTTATAAAAAGCCTGTTTAAAAAGCCAGGTTTTTAGACTTACTTTGAATAGTTTCAAATTTCTCTGCAGTCTTATTTCTAGTGGCATGGAGTTCCATAGTATGGGTCCAGCCAGCGACAGAGCTCTCTCCCTTACCTGAGTGAGGCGTAGGGATGTGAATCGTTTTAGGACGATTAAAATTATCGTCCGATAATTTTAATATCGTCTTAAACCGTTATGGAACACAATACAATAGAGATTCTAACGATTTATCGTTATAAATCGTTAGAATCGTGAGCCGGCACACTAAAACCCCCTAAAACCCACCCCCGACCCTTTAAATTAAATCCCCCACCCTCCCGAACCCCCCCCCCAAATGAGTTAAATAACCTGCGGGTCCAGCGGCGGTCCGGAACGGCAGCGGTCCGGAACGGGCTCCTGCTCCTGAATCTTGTTGTCTTCAGCCGGCGCCATTTTCCAAAATGGCGCCGAAAAATGGCGGCGGCCATAGACGAACACGATTGGACGGCAGGAGGTCCTTCCGGACCCCCGCTGGACTTTTGGCAAGTCTCGTGGGGGTCAGGAGGCCCCCCACAAGCTGGCCAAAAGTTCCTGGAGGTCCAGCGGGGGTCAGGGAGCGATTTCCCGCCGCGAATCGTTTTCGTACGGAAAATGGCGCCGGCAGGAGATCGACTGCAGGAGGTCGTTCAGCGAGGCGCCGGAACCCTCGCTGAACGACCTCCTGCAGTCGATCTCCTGCCGGCGCCATTTTCCGTACGAAAACGATTCGCGGCGGGAAATCGCTCCCTGACCCCCGCTGGACCTCCAGGAACTTTTGGCCAGCTTGTGGGGGGCCTTCTGACCCCCACGAGACTTGCCAAAAGTCCAGCGGGGGTCCGGAAGGACCTCCTGCCGTCCAATCGTGTTCGTCTATGGCCGCCGCCATTTTTCGGCGCCATTTTGGAAAATGGCACCGGCTGAAGACAACAAGATTCAGGAGCAGGAGCCCGTTCCGGACCGCTGCCGTTCCGGACCGCCGCTGGACCCGCAGGTTATTTAACTCATTTGGGGGGGGTTCGGGAGGGTGGGGGATTTAATTTAAAGGGTCGGGGGTGGGTTTTAGGGGGTTTTAATGTGCCGGTTTTGCGATTTTTAGATTTTTCACGATTTTTCACGATTTTTCACGATATTTTACCCCCCAAACGGCAACAATACGATTCCCTCCCCCTCCCAGCCGAAATCGATCGTTAAGACGATCGAGGACACGATTCACATCCCTAGTGAGGCGTGCTGATTTAACAGATGGAACAGTCAGTAGTGCCTTATCCGGTGTAGTATGCACATATATGCGTATATTCAGCGGCCTCGCCATGCCACTGAATATACATCATAACATAGATAAGTTATATCCAACTGAGTTACTTAAATGTCCAGCTTTGAATACTGACCTCAAGATATTCCATAGATTATCATCTACAACATCTCTGTTCGCCCACCCCCATTTCTGGAGGAGCTTCACGTATCCACTGTTTACAATACAACATTTGGCCACAAGACTTGCTTTACATATTAATAGTTTATGAGCTCTGCTCATAAAGACACCTGAAGCATAATTTAAATAGCACATGGACTTGTCATGGGTACCACTTTGTGTGTCATAATAGCAAACTCTCTAATTATTGTCTCCCAAAATTTTGAAATCAGTGAGCATTCCCAAAGGTAATGAATTAGTGTGGCATTTGGGGCATTACATTTGTACAATTACTTGAAGCAATAAAACCCATTTCCTGAGCTCTCATCGGAGAAATTATCATTTTATGATGAATATGTAATTGCATTTGACATAAAGGTGCATTTTCAGTAGAATTATTTATTAGTTCATTACCATTTCTCATGTGTTCTTCATTTAAGGCAGTGCACATATTCATTTGCCACACTGCAGCCAAATTGTGAAAACTTTTATAGGCGGTTTGATGATGCAAAAAATGTATATAGCTGGGAAAGTGTAATCCTATGTTTTAGAGTATAATCTAATCAATGCACTAAAAGAGAGGGAAGTAAACAGTAGCTCCATTCTGTGTAATAACTGGTTAATGTAACTACAAATTTTAAGTAAGCAAGAAATTCAGTGCTTGTAAACCCAGGAATGATAACTTTTAAACAGGTGTTAGGCACACACATGCACACATTTGGCAGCCCACGCCCAGGAAAATGTTCATTTTATAACATACACGCATATATGTGCACATGTTCTAAAATAGCATGACCACGCGCACATGTATGTGCAATTTAAGTGGACATGCACCTTTGCACGAAAATGCCACTTCTATCGCATAAGTGGAGGGATTTTAAAATACATGTATGCCGATGCCATTACCGGTATCCCCAGTTCATTCCCAGTTCACCTACATAGGAAATAGAACTTCCAAACCCCCCTAGTTTAAAAGCCTCACTTCTCTAATGCTAGCTCCAACCCTTAAAATCCTGCTGATGTGTTTATTTTTTTTAAGAACATAAGAAATTGCCAAACTGGGTCAGACCAAGGGTCCATCAAGCCCAGCATCCTGTTTCCAACAAAGGCCGAACCTGGCAAGTACCCAAACACTAAGAAGATCCGATGCTACTGATTCCAGTAATAGCAGAGGCCATTCCCTAAGTTAACTTGATATTAATAGCAGTTAATGGACTTCTCCTCCAAGATCTTCTCTAAACCTTTTTTAAACCCAGCTACACTAACTGCACTAACCACATCCTCTAGCAACAAATTCCAGGGCTTAATTGTGCATTGAGTGAAAAAGAATTTTCTCCAATTAGTCTTAAATGTGCTATTTGCTAACTTCATGGAGTGCCCCCCTAGTCCTTCTATTATCCAAAAGTGTAAATAACCGATTCACATCTACTCTTCAAGACCTCTCATGATTTTAAAGACCTCTATCATATCCCCTCTCAGCTGTCTCTTCTCCAAGCTGAACAGCCCTTGCCTCTTCAGCCTTTCCTCATAGGGGAGCTATTCCATCCCCTTTATCATTTTGGTCACCCTTCTCTGTACCTTCTCCATCGCAACTATATCTAATTTGAGATGCGGCGATCAGAACTGTACACAGTATTCAAGGTGCGATCTCACCATGGAGCGATACAGAGGCATTATGACATTTTCTGTTTTATTAACCATTTCCTTCCTAATAATTCCTAACATTCTGGTTGCTTTTTGAGTGCTTCAGCACACTGAGCTGACAATTTTAAAGTATTATCTGCTATGATGCCTAGATCTTTTTCCTGGGTGGTAGTTCCTATTATGGAACCTAGCATCTTGTAACTACTACAGCATGGATTATGTTTCTTTATATGCAACACCTTGCACTTGTCCACATTAAATTTCATCTGCCATTTGGATGCCCAATCTTCCAGTCTTGCAAGGTCCTCCTGTAATGTATCACAATCCGCTTGTGATTTAACTACTCTGAATAATTTTGTATCATCAGCAAATTTGATAACCTGACTCATCGATTTCCTTTCCAGATCATTTATAAATATATTGAAAAACACTGGTCCAAGTACAGATCCCTGAGGCACTCCACTGTTCACCCTTTTCCACTGAGAATATTGACCATTTATTCCTACTCTCTGTTAGGGATGTGCAGAGCAAAAGTTTAAGTTCATATGTCCATATGTCCAAAGGGGGTCCCATTTGCGGTCAATATGGACATAAACAGAATTCAATGAGTTGAGTATATGTCCATATGTGCAAATAAAAATTTAAACCCCTCACCCTCCTTAATCCCCCCCCCAAGACTTACCACAACTCCCTGGTGGTCCAGTGGGGTCAGGACGCCATTTCTGACCAACTTTGCAAGGAGCACGTGACGTCGGCTTCACGTCGGAGTGACGCGGCGTCACGTGATTCCCCGCGGGGTCGCTTCCGGGATCCTCGTTCGGCCCAAAAGGAACTTTTGGCCAGCTTGGGGGGGCCTCCTGACACCCCCAAGCTGGCCAAAAGTTCCTTTTGGGCCGAATGAGGATCCCAGAAGCGACCCCGCGGGGAATCACATGACGTCGGCGCCACGTCGGAGTGACGCGGCATCAAGTGATTCCCCGCGAGTTCCCTCCGGCACCCTCGTTCGGCCCAAAAGAACTTTTGGCCAGCTTGGGGGGGCCTCCTGACACCCCCAAGCTGGCCAAAAGTTCCTTTTGGGCCGAACGAGGATCCCAGAAGCGACCCCGCGGGGAATCACGTGACGTCGGCGCCACGTCAGAGTGACGCGGCGTCACGTGATTCCCCGCGAGTTCCCTCCGGCACCCTCGTTCGGCCCAAAAGGAACTTTTGGCCAGCTTGGGGGGGCCTCCTGACCCCCCCAAGCTGGCCAAAAGTTCCTTTTGGGCCGAACGAGCGTTCCGGCGCGAACCCGCGGGGAATCACGTGACGCCGCGTCACTCCGACGTGGCGCCGACGTCACGTGCTCCTCGCAAAGAATTTCAGAAATGGCATTCTCACTCCTCGCTGGATCACCAGGGAGTTGTGGTAAGTCTTTGGGGGGGAATTTAGGAAGGTGAGGGGTTTAAATTTTTATTTTGGATCAACAATCGCGATTTCCAACTTATTCAACATAGCTATGTTGAATAAGTTGGAAATCCGATCGTTTATGTCTCATCACTTTTTTAAGTTAAAAAAAAAAATAAGTAGCGTTTTACATTTATGTTCAATACGAATGCACACCCCTACTCTCTGTTTCCTGTCTTTTAACCAGTTTGTAATCCATGAAAAGATATCGCCTCCTATCCCATGACTTTTTAGTTTTCTAAGAAGCCTCTCATGAGGGACTTTGTCAAACGCTTTCTGAAAATCCAAATACACTACCTCTACTGGTTCACCTTTATCCACAAGTTTATTAACCCCTTAAAAAAAATGAAGCAGATTTGTGAAGCAAGACTTCCCTTGGATAAATCCATGTTGCCTGTAGGGAACCCCTGTGCATATCAATATGTGTAACTATTTACATGCAAATTTAAAGGTGAAATCCAGGAATGCCCGTGCCCCACCCAGACCATATGTTATGGTCCTGGCCATGCTCTGGGACCTCCACTCACCTAGCGGCCAGGCCGGGCCGTGGGCACCTTTCCCCGGCTGTCTAGACCTGAAACACAGTCTGCTGCGGCATTCCCTCCGCAAGGGAGATGCCGCCGACCTTCCGGTGCTGGCCCTGCCCCCTAGGCGCACACGCATGCCGGGGCTCAGGATTTAAAGGGGCCAGTGCGGGAAATGGAGGACAGCCCTAACGATGACATCAGATGCTGCCAGGTTATTTAAACCCTGCAGCCACCTCTAGACCTCGCCTTGCAACGAGGTTCACTCTTCTGAGTTGCTAGTTGCTGCTTTGGACTCCTGTTGTCTTCAGCTTCTGACTTCTGACCTTGCTTCGTCCATTGACTCCGGCTTCAGCTTCCGTTCCTGGTTTTGGAATCTGACTTCTGACTTCTGGCTTCTGACCCTGCTTCTTCCACTGACTTCGGCTTCAGCTTCCATTCCTGGCTTGTCTTCGGCATCTGACTTCGGACTTTTGACCTTGGCTCGTCCCTGGGCCCCAGATTCAGTTTTCATCTCTTCTACAAGTACCTGGTTCTTCACTTGCCTGGAGGATTCTCCTAAGTCCCAGCGGCTCGGGTCTCAAGGGCTCCTCCTGGGAGGTCCGCGAGCTTCCAAGGGTGAAGTCTCTTCTTGCCTCCTGGGCTCTTCCGCTTCCACTGACTACCTCTTTGACTGCTCCTCTGGTCCTTGGTTGCATAGGATCACTCCTAAGTCCAAGAGGCCTGGGTCCCTACAGGCTCCTTCTGTGGGGACCTCGGGTTTCCAGTGGTGAAGCCTTCTTCGGACACCTCCTCAGTGCCACCTCCCAGCAGTGACGCCCACTGTGGGTCCCCACAGTGCAATACCATCAGTCTCAGCCGGCCCAAGGGTCCACTCCCCGTAACACCATACCCACACCCCACCTCTTTTTTGGAACTTTTCACTTGTGTACATAGTGGCAAGTAAGCGCATACTCAGACAGCTTTTAAAATCTGCCTTTAAGTTCTTTGTGTAACAATCATAAGAATGTATAAGTCGAGTCTCTTTAGCAATAAAATCTGCAACAACCCATGATCTATTCAAAGTGGTACCCCTTTTAAAAAAAAAAAAAAGGGGTCTGTTCTCCCCAGTGAGAACTCTGGATTTCCCCTTAGCAGTATAAACAATGACATCTCTATTGATAGTAGCATTACAGACCTAATGTTCCTCCGGGCCCCTTTAGCAGATTTTATTAATATAGATTTGATTTAGAGATCCAGTCTGGAATTTGATCCCTGTGAACATGAAGTAAATATTTCAAATCTAGAGGTTCATAAAAAGATTTTTCCAGCCATGAATCAGAGTAGTCATTTTGTTCGAAAAGCCAGTTCCCTAGACTATACAATTGGCAAGCTAGGTTATAAATTTAAACTGGGAAATCCCAATCCTCCTCCTTCTACTGGTACTACCTACTTCTTAATAGCCAGTTGTGCTTTCTTCCCCCTCCACAAAGTTTGGTACACAATGAATTGAATAGTTTAACATTTTTCATAAGTAACTTGAGTGGAAGCATTTCAATATGTATAACAGTTTGGGAGTCAATATCATTTTAATTAACACAATCTTCCCTTGTAGGGATAATGGAAAAGATATCCAGCTGACCAGCTCTCCATATGTTTCTTGAAGTTTGCAATCATGATAGGTAGTTGATCAGGGAATACCACATCTATGAGATTTTGTATATTAGTAGACCTAGATACTTAATTGTATCATTTGTCCACTTCAACAGAAAATTAATCCATCCTTCCTGATAAATATCTAATACATCTAATGATTCTATTTTAAGTTCAATTTAAATCCAGAAAATTTGCTATACGCATCAAATATTCTTATGGTAGGTGGTAATGTTGTCTTTGCATTGGATATTAGCATCATTATGTCATGAACAAATAACAGAGTAACTCTGTTTTTTCCCACTGTTATTCCTTACCTACCTGTCTTGTTTTTTAACTTACTAATTAACAGTTCCAACATTAAAATAAATACTAATGGAGACAATTGTTGAAAATATACTGTATCCATCGCAGCATGGCTTTCGCAAACACTATAGCTCAGAGACATTGCTGCTCTCACTAACAGACAATATGCTAAGAGGTTTTGATAGTGGTAAACATTACATTCTAATAATGCTAGACTTATCATCAGCCTTCGACACAGTAAATCATAAAATACTATTAAACAGACTAGAATAAATAGGACTACACAGCAAAACAATAAACTGGTTCAGTTCATATCTAAACAATATATTCTTTCAAGTTCAGATCAGAGACGTAATATCAGACAAGTTCAATCTTGAAACAGGAGTACCGCAAGGATCAGCCTTGTCCACAACTCTCTTTAACATATACATGCTGCCTTTATGTCATCTACTAGCAGGACTTGGATTCATACATTACATATATGCAGATGACATTCAACTAATTCTACCAATTGATGACTCAATTGAGAAAACATTAAACCTAGCTAACATGTATCTAGATATTATCAAACAGCTGTTAAACCAAATGGAACTAGTTTTTAACATCGAAAAAGGGAATTTCTACACTTAGAATGGAAAAATATCATGGTCATTCAAACTCCAATAATACTCAAAAACAACCATAAAATAGAACTAGCGGAATAATAATGGACACAGAACTCAGTCTAAAATAGCACATATCATTAAAAGTAAAAGAAGTCTATGCAAAACTCATGATTCTCAGGAAACTAAAACCCTTACTAACACCTGCAAACTAGCAAACAGTGCTCCAGGCACTAATATTTTCTAGCACTTACTACTGTGACGCGCTGTTACTAGGACTCCCGCATACAATGTTAAGACCACTTCAAATACTACAAAACACAACAGCAAGAATACTTACTGGTAAAAGAAGGAGGGACCATATCACTGAAACTCTAGCAGAATTACACTGGTTACCCATAGAACACAGAATACAATACAAAACCCTATGAACAATACATAAATTAATACACAACGAAAAGGCAGACTGGCTGAACACAGTACTACGGGTACACGTCCCACACAGAAACCTGAAATCAGCTAATAAAGCACTCCTAACCATTCCTTCAGTCAGGACAGCTAGACTAACCCAAGTTAGAGAAAGGGCATTATCCTTAGCAGGTCCCACACTGTGGAACACAATGCCACTAGAGATCAGATTACAGAGTCCTTAAAACCTTTAAAAAAAATTAAAAACCTGGCTTTTTAAACAAGCTTTTTACAAAGAGAACAGGCAGAAGATCACAAGCACACAGCACTGTTCTTAACATGTGCATTGTAGTAGTTTATTAGTTTATCTTAAGGCTAACTTAATAGACTTACACAGAGCATGAGAATTATACCTATAAATAAATAACTTACATGTATATATAGTCAAAACTTACCTCACTTAACAAATAAGATTTATTGTGACATGATATAACCGTACAAATCTACCAACTTTAATTTATGTGCCTGTATGTAAACCATTGTGAAGGTATATAACTTAACGATGGCATAGAAAAGATTTTAAATAAATAAATCAAAATACATGGATAAGGAACCATTTGCACATACCTTTGCTCAGGGATTTGAATATAAAATTGTTATATAATCATATATTTATAAAAGCAAAGCTTTCTAGAACATGAAGCAGAAATGTCCATGAAACTCTAACAAATGCTTTCTCTGCATCACATCCTACTAGCAATGGAGCTACAACATTACCTAGTGCCAGGAGTAACTTCTGTGGAATCACACTGGAATGCCTCCCAAATACAAAGGCAACTTGGTCAGTATTCACTAGAGCTGGTCTAATATATTTTAGTGTCTGTTAGCCACTATTGTTGCATACATTTTGATATCTAAATTCAAGAGATATAAGTAGTAGGGATGTGCAGAGCAAAATTTTATGTTCATATTTTTTATGTCCGAAAGGGGGTCCCACTTGCGGCCAATATGGACATAAAAAAAATCCAATGAGTTGGGTATATGTACATATGTGCAAAAAAAAAAATTAAACCCCCTCACCCTCCTTAATCCCCCCCCCAGACTTACCACAACTCCCTGGTGATCGAGCGAGGAGTGAGGACGTCATTTCTGCAATCCTTGGCGAGAAGCATGTGACGTCGGTGGCACGTCGAGTGACGCGGCGTCACGTGATTCCCGGCTCGTTCGCGCCGGACGGCTCGTTCGGCCCAAAAAGAACTTTTGGCCAGCTTGGGGGGGTCAGGAGGCCCCCCCAAGCTGGCCAAAAGTTCTTTTTGGGCCGAACGAGCCGTCCGGCGCGAACGAGCCGGGAATCACGTGGCGCCGCGTCACTCAGACGCGACGTCACGTGATTCCCGGCAAGTTCGCGCCGGACGGCTCGTTCGGCCCAAAAAGAACTTTTGGCCAGCTTGGGGGGGCCTCCTGACCCCCTCAAGCTGGCCAAAAGTTCTTTTTGGGCCGAACGAGCCGTCCGGCGCGAACTTGCCGGGAATCACGTGACGTCGGCGTCACGTGATTCCCGGCTTGTTCGCGCCGAACGAGCCGTCCGGCGCGAACTTGCCGGGAATCACGTGACGTCGCGTCTGAGTGACGCGGCGCCACGTGATTCCCGGCTCGTTCGCGCCGGACGGCTCGTTCGGCCCAAAAAGAACTTTTGGCCAGCTTGGGGGGGTCAGGAGGCCCCCCCAAGCTGGCCAAAAGTTCTTTTTGGGCCGAACGAGCCGTCCGGCGCGAACGAGCCGGGAATCACGTGATGCCGGCGTCACTCGACGTGCCGCCGACGTCACATGCTTCTCGCCAAGGATTGCAGAAATGGTGTCCTCACTCCTCGCTCCATCACCAGGGAGTTGTGGTAAGTCGGGGGGGGGGGGGATTAAGGAGGGTGAGGGGGTTTATATTTTTATTTTGGCTCAACAATCGCGATTTCCCACATATCGAACATATCTATGTTCGATATGTGGGAAATCCGATCGTTTATGTCGAATCAATTTTTTAAGTAAAAAAAAAATATGAGTTGCGTTTTACTAATGCGGTCAATCCGAATGCACACCCCTAATAAGTAGATACCAAGCTGGGTTCTCAAGATCCCTATCTTCTTTGGGTATGATTATTATTATTACCTCTCACATCATTTTGCTTCAAATACCTGTTTGAGATTCACTTGGATGCTTTAATTTAAAAATTTATTAAATAAGGAATCCAGGACATCTGGCCCTAGAATTTTAAGGTTAGGCAATTCTTTTATGGTCCAATCATTTTCAACCATTATGAGTGGGGAGTTCAATCTCTTTAATGCATTTGTTGACACTTTTGGTAGGTTTAGACCTTGCATAAAGAATTCACAGGTCCTTAATTCATCAATTTGTTCTGTATTTAAACTCTGATTAAAATCTTGAAATATATTGCAAACCTCTTCAGATTTCTTCTGCTTTCAGGTATTCTAAGGTCTGTATCATATCCGCCCCTCACCTTCTCTCCTCCAGGATACACATATTCAGGTCCTTCAGTCTCATCTCATATGGCTTTTGATGCAGACCCCACACCATTCTGGTCACCTTTCTCTGGACTGTTCCATCCTATCCTTATCCTTTTTTAGGAAAGGTCTCCAGAATTGAACAGAGTACTCCAGGTAAGACCTCACCAAAGATCTGTACAAGGGCATTATCACCTTTTTCCTGCTAGTTATTCCTCTTTTTATGTATACCTGCCATCAGCCTGGGGATTTCTTTCAAAACCAGCCCATGGGTATCTGACTCCCTCATGCACTTTCTCTGCAGCACATGATTAACAGCGCCCTAAAGCATGCCAAGTCGACTATGGAAACTGGCAGAATTAAGCCTAAATATATCTGAAATATATTTCACATCTTTCTTAAATAACTATGAAATAGAGCATGCTCTAGACCAGCAGTGAATAAACAAAGCTGTAGACCCAACTGCCTTCTCACACACAAGTCTACATATATCTCATATATGATTATAGATTATACATACTCACACACACACACACACACACACACACATGCATGCATATCCTGGACTGGCCAACCAAGCAGCTCTTTAACTAGTTAAAGTAATGAGAAAACTACACTGCCAGTCAGTGTCAGGCATACACACACACATGGTCACACAAATAGATTTATAGATTGAAGAAAATGTATTGGCACATTACACTGACACACACAGAGATACACACACTCTCTTTCTCAGATACTTTCTCACAGACACATAGATAAACCCACATACTGAGAATGAGTGTGTGTGAGTGTGTCAGAGACACACACACACACACACACACACACACACACACACACTATCTCTCTCTCTCTGACATAGATAATGTATGTATAGATATGGTTGTTCTCTGTGTGACATAGACACAGTCTCTCTAATACGCTACTGTTGTGCTGCTGCTTATGTGCTCACAAAATGAGTGTCCCCACCCCAGCACTACCGCATCATAGTGTAGTCTTGCTTGCTGCCAGCCTTTCCTCATTCTGCAGCAGCCTCCTCTCTTTCCAATCCCTTTCTGAGACTTGCTGATTCCACAGCTAACTGCTCCTTTCAGAGCTCAGTCTAGTCACCTCAGATAAAAACCTCCTCAACACTGCACAGGTACTTCCTCCTGGCACTCTCTCCCATCCTGTGCCTGTAGCTTGCCTCCCACCACTCCAGTGCATTCCCATTGACTGCACACTACACAGTCTCCTGCTTCTATAGTTCCCCAGGCTTGACTCTGCCTACTTAATCCAGGGGAAGGGGGACCAGAAGTGATCACTACTTTTCCCTGGACTTATAAAAAGAAAAATTTAACCCTTGGCCGAGACAAGGGAAAGCCATTACCCCAGCACCAGATGGGAATCCTGCTTTCTCTTGTAGAGCCAGTAGAGTCCGGGTAAGATTTTACATAAAAAAGAACATTCAAAGTACAGTCTTCTAAGATAAAAACATCACTTACACATGTATATTATTTACATGCACAGCTATGGTACCAACCAGAAAACTCTGCAAAGAAACTACCTGCAGCCATATTGTATTACAATTTATTGTAAAGGATGCTGGGTGTGGGCTTAGCCTTCTGAAAACTTTGAGTAAACTGAATTGCAGCATAGTAAACCTCCTATATAAAAACAGCACTAACTGCCAGCATTCAAACAGTAACAACCCTACCTATGAAAAGGCAACACTGCAAATATTACATCAGACTCTAAAACACCATTACAGCTGCTAGTATGAAAACAGAACAAGTCAAGCTGTTAATGATCCCTGCACAGAAATTGCATGCCATAGTTCCCTCAAAGCTGAGCATGTGAGTGAATCCTTATATATTTTGAAGCATTGCTCATAGGTTTTACGTGATTGCTCACATACATTTTTCTTTGTTTTATATACAGAAATGGAATGTAAATGCTGGTGCTTAAAAATTGTTGGATTAAAAAAATTGTTGCTCACATGAAAAAAATGTGCACACACCCGATCATCTTTGGAGGAAGCATTGCTACACGCTAGCAGAATACCTCACCTCAGTCACACATGTAAACACAGACAGACCATCGCCAAATATAAAATGAAGGGCTAATAAAGTATAAATAGAAACATGCAGACAAAAACTGAACTTGAAACTGCAACAAGCCAGACTCTGTATGGAATGGAAAAACAAATATCATTCTTCATGAAACAACAAACAATAACATCAAAAAGTGTAAAGCATCAATCATAATAGTAAAACCAAAGTCATAAAAAGAATAAATATTTCAAAACAGCTGATGAAAAGAATATCCAATGATTATAAACATATAACATTGTTTTATTAATTTCCCAAACATTGATAAAATATTTCAATATAGCAGACACAGCAAACGACATCCACAAAGTTAACTGACTATGTTAGACATGTATAACTTAAACAGCTAAATACAAATATATATGCATATTTTCAGCAACATAGCCATGCCTTTGAACATATCATGTAATTTATCCAGATAAATTATGTTTGACCAAGTTAAACAGCCATCTTTCAATACTGGGCCCCTAGTGATTTAAAAAGTCGCATAAATCTAATATTTTCCAAACACCAATAAAATATTTCAAAACAATTCAATTTCTCCATACTATTAAATACATAAATATTTTGCATCTTTTGATTTTCCAGAGATTATTGTAGATTTGGGTGAAGGGGGCCACACAATCTTTATCCTCTTTCTCTCTCCACATATATAGGCACTCTCTCTCTCATACACATGCAGGCTCTCACATACACACTCAGGCTATCTTTGTTTCTCATATACATGCAGGCTCTCTCTCATACACATCCAAAGGTTCTCTCATAAACATGCAGGCTCTTTCTCTCATGCACACATGCAGGTGCATTCTTTCTCTCATACATCTGCAGCTCTCATACACATGCAGGTGCTTTCTCTCATACATATGCATACATTCTTATACACATGCAATTGCTCTCTCTCTCATACACATGCAGGCACTTTCATGCACATATACAGACTCTCTCTCTCTCTCATACTCTCTCTCTCTCATACATATAGGCTCTCACACTCTCATGCGCATATGCAAGTGCTCTCATACAGATATGCAGGCACACTCTTGCTCTCTCTTATATAGATGCAGGCACTGACTCTCATACACATATTCAGGCTCTCTCTCATACGCGTGCGCACACACACACACACACATACATACACACAAACCTTTCTTCTAGGCCTTGGCCATGCCCATGCTGCTTCTTATTTACTGCCAAATGAGAGGTCGGAGAAGGTGGACCTACATCCACCAGATGTGTCCTTCTGCCAACCTCATAGGCTTTTCTTCTGACCATGGTAGGTTAGGCTCTGTTGCGGCCCCACTGAGACTTCTCTCAGGCCATGTCGGGTTGGGCTCCATCTCAGTCCTGCCGAGACCTCCCTGGGCCATGACAGTCTGGTCTCCATTGTGGCCCTGAGACGTCCCTCAGGCCGCATCGGGTTGGGATCCATCGTGGCCATGCCAAATACCTTGTTCCATGGCAACCCCTCTTAGCAGGAGCTGAAATGAAGATCACATGTCCAGTGCTCCAGCTCTCCAGGGGATGTCTGATCACCTGATAGGCCAATCTGCCCAGCATCCTTCTGGCTTTTGCCACTGCCTTGTTATATTGTTTTGTTGTATTCAGATTGCTAGACACTTCAACCTAAGGTCCCTCTCCCAGTCTGTGCAAATTAGTCTTTCACCCTCCTATCTTATACAATTCTTTTGGATTATTGAACTCCAAATGTATGACAGTACTTCTTGGCATTGATGCTCAGCTGCAAAACCTTTGACCACTCTTCAAGCTTTCTTAAATCACTTTTCATTCTTCTACTCGTTCAGGCATGTTTACTCTGTTGTAGATCTTAGTGTTATCTGCTAACAGACAAACCTTTCTTTCTATCCCCTCTGCAATGTCACTCTTGAAAATATTGAAAAGAATCAGTCCCACAACTGATCATTGAGGCAATCAACTTACAGGTCCAGCATGGCTGGATGTGGATATCGTGCCTTTATATGGGGTAGCACAATCAGGGGGCAGAAGCAGCAGGAGAGACTACGATGCTGCCGATGGAGTCCAACCTTCAGGCAACACAAGAAGAGGAAAGTCTGCCAGCGGCACAAGAAGAGGCAAGGCCACTTCCCTGCAGGCAAAGTCCAACCTGCTGGCAACAGAAGAAGAGGAGAGACTGCAGCAGCACTGGCAGAGCCCAACCCATCGGCAGCTTAAGAAAAGGAGAAGCTGTGTGTCTGCTGGCAGAGCCCATCATGCCAACAGCCAAAAAAGACTAGAGGCTGTGCGGCTGCTTGTGAAGTCTAACCCAACAGCAGCTGAAAAAAGATGAGAGGCTGCAGCACTGCCAGTTATCATAGAACAGCCTACGTGTGTGTGTATGTGTGTGTGTGTGTGTATGAATGGGAGTCTGCCTGGGAAATGTGTTTGAGTGTATCAATGGGAATCTGCCTATGATGTGTGCCTATGATGTGTGTGTGTGTGTGTGTGTGTGTGTGTGAGAGAGAGAGAGCCTTCCCCTACCCTATTAATCCACAGCAATAATAGGGCATCTGGAACTGAAAAGTAGGGATCCACAAGGATAAATATTTTGTTTCATTTTTTTAATGTCTTTATTGGAGTGTTTTTTACCCACAAACTTTGATTTGTTTAATGTTTATTGCATTGTATTTAGTTTACAAACTGAAATATTAAAAAAAACCCATTAAAATAAAGAAATGGGGCCTCCCAAAGCCGCCCTTCTTCACCACCCATCCCTCCTACCCAAAAGATGCCAGGGCCAGGATTCTCCTTGGTCCCCACTTACCCAGTTCAAAGTGGATCCATGGATAAAACTTTAACCCAGTCCAAAGCTTCAGCCTTGCATAGGCCTAGGCCAGGGTAGATTGCTGCAACCTTGGCCTAGGCCCTATGCAAAGGCCAGGCTTTGAGGTCTGGTCCCGACACCTCAGTCTAGGCCTGACACCAGCACTTAGAATGGACACCAGGGCCTTGGATTTGGCCTAGGCTAAGGTCTGAGCCCAGGCCCAGGCCTGATGCCGGGGTCAATTCCAGAGGCCAGGTTCCAAAGCTGAGATCTTGGCCCGGGTTCTAACAACTGAAATTCAGCCCAGACCAAGGCCCAGGTCCAATGCCGAATTACAGTCCAAAGGCTGGAACCCAACACCATGTTTTTGACCTGGACCCAGGTCAGATACCAGTACCCAGCCTGGAGGCTTAGTCCCAATGCTGGAGCCGCCGTCTAGACCTAGGCCCGACACTAGGGCCCAGTTTGCAACACCTGGGCCTTGGCTTAGACCAAGGCTCAGGACCCAGCCTTACTGGGAACCCAGGCCTGACACCAGGGCAAGATCTGGAGGCTGGGTTCTGACATTGGGACCTTGGCCCTCACCCAGGCTCAGAGGCCAAAGCCCAGTCCTTGTAGAATCCATCCTTTTCTTTCTTCCTCTTTAAAATAACAGTGTTCCCTTGGAGATGCGCCAGAGTTAATTAACTCCGGTGCCTCCCTCTTTAATGGAGGGTGCCATTTTGGTGAATGGCAGATTAAATAAACTGCCATACAACAAAATAACTCTGTTGAAGAGGGAGGCACCGGAGTTAATTAACTCTGGCATGTCCCCAGTGGACCTTGTCATTTTAAAGAGGAAGAAAGAAAAGGATGGATTCTATGAGGCCTGGAATCCATTCAATGGAACCTGGCTAAGGACAAGGACCCAGCATCGAGCCTGGGTCAAGGCTGAGGTCTCGGGTTTGGGACCCAGCCTCCAGACTGGACCATGGCATTGACCTGGGCCAGGGACTTGGCCTAGACATAGGCCAAGGCCCAGGTCTTGCGACCTGCCCTCAGGGCCAGGTTTCAGCATTGGGCCTGGGTCTGCGATCTGGCTTAGACTGAGCTCCATGCATTAGGTTCTGGCCTCTGGGCTTGGCCCCATTGTCAAGCCCTGCATCCAGGCCAAGGTCCCAGCATCAGGACCTGACTTTCAAATCCAGATCCCTGAATCGGGTCTGGGTCCAGGCCAAAGCACAGGCACCGAGACCCGACCTCTGGACAAGGCCCGAGCATCAGGTCTGGGACCCACCATTGGATATGGGACCCGGTGGACCGGGGCCCCAACATCTGGATTCAGCTTCCGGGCTGGGCCCCCATGCCAGACCTGCACCTGGGCCGCGATGCTGGATCCTTTTAAAACGTGTGGGATCTCGGCCGGGACTCTGTCTTCAGGCCTGGGCCTAGGCCCAGGCCCCTGCATCGGCCTAGGCCCAGGCCTAGTCAAGGCCCTGACCTCAGGCCTTTACCCAGGCTGGGGCTTTTTTTTTTCAAAATGAAATGTGAAGACCTATGAAATTTTGTTGGATTCTAATCATTTTGTTTTGAGAACAAGATGAAATGAAATAAGAAATGTCATTGTTATTTCCTACTTAATTTCTCTCAAATGCATATATCTCTAATAAAAAGTACCCAGGGAATAAAAAAGTGATTTTTAAAAATACTTATTTGTTTTAATTATTGTTTAGTGTTTGATGTTTCTATTGTTTTCAAATATTTTATTGGTGTTTGTAAAGTTTTGGATACTCTTCATTAACTGGTTTGAAATATTTATTCTTTTTATGAATATGGTATATCTATTATGATTGATGATGTATATTTCTTGATTTTATTGTTTAATGTTTTATGAGGAATGGTACTGTTTCTTTTTTTCCATTGTTGCTCTGCATATAAAGGCTGGCTTGTTGTGGGTTCCACATCAGTTATTCTTTGCATGTTTCTCTTTATACTTTCTGGTCTTTTTATTTTGTATTTGGTCAAGGTCTATCTGTGATCTGCATGTGTGACTGAGGTAAGGTATTTTGCTGGCATGCAGTTTCTGTGTAGGGATATATAGCAGTTTGATTTGTTCTTAATAGGAAGTGTCCTAGGGCCTGGTGCAATATATGTAGTGTTACCTTTTCATAGAGATAAGGTTGTTACTGTTTAAGTGCTGGCAGTTAGGGTTGTTTTGTTATGAGGATTACAACATTGCAATAGTAATTCCATTTATTCATGGCTTTCTGAGGTCTAATTCCATACGCGTCCCAAGTGTCTTTTTTTTGCAGAATTTTCTGGTTGGCACCACTGCAGTGCATGTAAATGTAATATGCACATTGTCAGTGATATTTGTGTCTCAAAAAGGCTGTACTTTTGAATGATTTTTTTCATGTAAAATCTGTTATAAATACATAATTTAATTATTTGTCTGTGTGTCTACTGAGGGTGTGTGTGTATGTGTGGAGGGGACATGTGTGCAAGGCTTTGCCTAGAGTACCTAATAACATTTCACTGACCATGGGTTCCCTTGGGAGGAGGTACTGCAGGTATCAGTTACTAAAAATATAGATTGCTGGAGGGAGCTGGTCTTTTTTTGACAAGCTCAGGACAGAGACTGAATGAATCGTGGGGGAGGGCAGCACAATATATATTTCCACAGGGCAGCAAAACAGCTAGCATTGGCCCTGTCCACTTAACACTGTTCTCTTTTCAGAACAAAATCCATCTACCATTACACACTGTCTCAGGACAGACACCCAATTTGTAATTCAGTCCACTACCTTGGCACCCACTTCCAAGCCTCTCATTTTATTTATGAGCCTCCTAAGTGGGACTCTATCAAAAGCTTTGCTGAAATCCAAGCAGATCACATTGATTGCTGTCCTTGAACTAATTCTCTGTCGCCCCATCAAAAAATTCAATCAGGTTTGTTTCGGAGGACCTTCCTCTGATTAAATCATTGTTGCTTGGGATCCAACAACCCACCGGATTGTAGATAGTTCACCATCCTATCCTTGACCTTCAGCAGAATCTCTATTAATTTTCCCACCACGGAGGTAACGCTTCCTTTCTGCTGCCATCTTTCTGAAGTGGAACCGCTATCGCTCTTCTCCCATCTTGTGGCATCACTTGGGAGATGAACTTTTTTTTTAGCCATAAGTAGTTTCCGTTTATTTCACCACACATTGACAAAGTGAAATCCACAATTTACAAAGAGTATATAACTGTTATCCTCTGATTTAACTGAGTGGACTAAACATCATGATCTGACATAATAGATGCCATCAGCACTCATTATACATCAGGGGTAATTGTTTAACAGTTCATATTGATTTTAAGGCAAGTACCCACATACGTTACACCAATTTTGAAAGGGAAAGTATGCATATATGTTGCTTTGTAAATGGTCCCACCAAAACTGCCCTCACACAAGTAAAAGTATGTGTGAAAGTGCAAACATCTCCTCATACCTGCCGCCCGGAACACCTTTGTTCACTGCAGTTAAACTTAGGTGCAGATAGGCCATTTGCAATTTTGTAAATAATCATTTCCATGATAGAGCACTGTTTACTAGGGATGTGCAATTGTTTCTTGTTTTCAAAATGAAAAAATAGAAAAACACAAAATTTTGCATTTTTTTCTTCTATCAATTTAATGAGCATTATTTTTGAATAGTATGCACTATTCAGAAACAGTGAGCTCTATTTCTGAATAGTTCACACTATTTTGCAAAAAGTGTGCATTATTTACAAAAAGGTGCACACAATTCAGAAATCATGTGCACTAATTTTAAAATGTAAAAGACTACAAAAGAAAAAGGAAAATATTAACAAAAACAACATGAAATGACATTTTTGGGCCAACATACTCCTACTCTTTTCCCCATGAAAATGAATGAAAATTTCTTTCATCTATATATATATATATATATATATATATATATATATATATATATATATATATATATATATATATATATAAGGTTTCTATTGGTTGGTTGGTCGTTTAGTTGGTCAGTCAGACTGTCATGTCTCTCTGTGGTCACCAAATGGTACCCAGAACAGTGGAAAGTGCACTTTGAAAAGACAATATGCTGTGTTTGCAAAGCATTGTCACAAATGTGTACACAGACAGACAGACACACACACACAAACATACATGGATACAGACACACAGGCATACACTCAAACAGGCAAACATAAAGGAACAGACACACACACACATATATAACCCAGAAAACAGACACTCACAGACACATATACAAGCATACACACTCAGGCTCAGGCAGACACAAACACAGACACACAGGAATGAACACACACACACACACACACACACACACACACTGCTATTGACCAGACAACCCAAGCAATTTCTGTTAATGTTCACTAATAGACACTGTCTGCAAAGCCCCATTTCTCACAATCCCACATACAGGGAAGGCAGGAATAGGCAAGCACACATAGCTGCGCATACATTGGTGCATACAAGTGCTTAAAAGCTTGCATAAGCAAGCAGAGGTACACACAAGTCATGTGAGCATGTGCAACTGTTTGCAAGCATATGCTTGCAAACAGTTGCACATGCTCACACATACAGTTGCACATGCTCACACATACACACACACACACACACACACACACACACACACAGAAGCAAGGGAACATACACACAGTCACAGGCAGATACATACAGGCTTCCCCAAATACAGAAATGTACAGGCACACACCCATACATAAACCCCCAAACACCCCCCCCCCCCCCCCCACACACACACATATATACACTAGGGGTGTGCATTCGGATTGACCGCATTAGTAAAACGCAACTCATATTTTTTTTTTACTTAAAAAATTGATTCGACATAAACGATCGGATTTCCCACATATCGAACATAGATATGTTCGATATGTGGGAAATCGCGATTGTTGAGCCAAAATAAAAATATAAACCCCCTCACCCTCCTTAATCCCCCCCCCCCCCGACTTACCACAACTCCCTGGTGATGGAGCGAGGAGTGAGGACGCCATTTCTGCAATCCTTAGCGAGAAGCATGTGACGTCGGCGGCACGTCGAGTGACGCTGGCGTCACGTGATTCCCGGCTCGTTCGCGCCGGACGGCTCGTTCGGCCCAAAAAGAACTTTTGGCCAGCTTGGGGGGGCCTCCTGACCCCCCCAAGCTGGCCAAAAGTTCTTTTTGGGCCGAACGAGCCGTCCGGCGCGAACGAGCCGGGAATCACGTGGCGCCGCGTCACTCAGACGCGGCGTCACGTGATTCCCGGCGAGTTCATATTTTTTATGTCCGAAGTTCATATTTTTTATGTCCGAAAGGGGGTCCCACTTGCGGCCAATATGGACATTAAAAAAATCCAATGAGTTGGGTATATGTACATATGTGCAAAAAAAAAATTTAAACCCCCTCACCCTCCTTAATCCCCCCCCAGACTTACCACAACTCCCTGGTGATCGAGCGAGGAGTGAGGACGTCATTTCTGCAATCCTTCGTGAGAAGCATGTGACGTCGGTGGCACGTCGAGTGACGCGGCGTCACGTGATTCCCGGCAAGTTCGCGCCGGACGGCTCGTTCGGCCCAAAAAGAACTTTTGGCCAGCTTGGGGGGGCCTCCTGACCCCCTCAAGCTGGCCAAAAGTTCTTTTTGGGCCGAACGAGCCGTCCGGCGCGAACTCGCCGGGAATCACGTGACGTCGCGTCTGAGTGACGCGGCGCCACGTGATTCCCGGCGAGTTCGCGCCGGACGGCTCGTTCGGCCCAAAAAGAACTTTTGGCCAGCTTGGGGGGGTCAGGAGGCCCCCCCAAGCTGGCCAAAAGTTATTTTTGGGCCGAACGAGCCGTCCGGCGCGAACGAGCCGGGAATCACGTGACGCCGCGTCACTCGACGTGCCACCGACGTCACATGCTTCTCGCCAAGGATTGCAGAAATGACGTCCTCACTCCTCGCTCGATCACCAGGGAGTTGTGGTAAGTCTGGGGGGGGGGATTAAGGAGGGTGAGGGGGTTTAAATTTTTTTTTTGCACATATGTACATATACCCAACTCATTGGATTTTTTTTATGTCCATATTGGCCGCAAGTGGGACCCCCTTTCGGACATAAAAAATATGAACATAAAATTTTGCTCTGCACATCCCTAATATACACAGGAGCATACACATAGACTACTGGACACTTCTTGCTAGTTAAAAAATATAATGATGCTTAGAGAAGTTCAGTTGGCAAGCATTATTGATGTTACTGGTATATCTCTGAAACATATGAGTTTGTACTGGAATCATAGCCTTTTTTATAGTATAAAAATAAATCATGTCCACTTTTGGTTCAAGTATTGCTTAGAAAGCAGCTTGAACTTTAATTTTTTAATACATTTTACAAATATACAGTACATCGGAAAACTTACAACCCATAAATCAAGGCTCCAAAAAATAGAAAAAGAAGTAAAAGAAAACTTATCTTACAAATGATCTGACAAAAATAATTCTTTTCCTGGTTAAATTGAAGTCCACAGTTTGTGGAGGATTCCAGCATCAGAAATGAATTTTTACAAAAATCTTAGACTATGTATAGGGACCTGCAATTTCAGTTTTTATTTTATTTTACCCAGGAACTTATTAGCATTTATTATAACAAGAACTTTAGTGATATGTAACCAGAAAAATGATGAGTCATTTTTTTCACTGATTTCTCCCATTTTTGTTTTTGTTGAAATGAACATTGTTAAATTTGGGGTAAAAATAAAATACAAACTGAAAATAAAAGTCATTAAATAAACAAAGAGTTTTTCACTGCCTAGATATTCAAAAGTCTCCAATATAAATTGCTAAACTTAGAATCCCTCCTCCCCACCAAATAAAAAAAATATAAATAAAGGACCTGTTTACTAAACTGCCTAAATTGCCTATTTTGACATCTAATTCACATTAAAATATGTTAAACCTGACTCTGTGGATTCAAGATGGCAGCAGCAAGCAGCATAGTGGCTGAGCTCTGTTAATTTCAGGATCAATATCTTAAAGATTTCCTTAAGATGACCCTCAAGAAGAAGGGAAGATTGTTGGCTTTCCTTTCAGCCCCACTACCTCTTAGATGCATGGCCCTATGGGATGCTCATGTTTTCCAGGGAGAAGTGGTATCAATAGCTGTGCCATTCCAGTGGGAGCACTGAGAGGAGAGGATCACCTTGCTGGTGGCTGAAAGGAATCAGTAAGTTTTTTTGCTTGGGACATTGTCTTTTTTAAAAGTATTGGGGCAAAGTTAACTATCTGGGAATATTATTTAGTGTGTTTGTGCTTTTAATAGTCAGTAAGGTAGTGAATAAACAAATTAGACTGTATTTTTAAATAGTCAATAAGACAGCTAGTAAGCAGTAGGTAGTGTGTTTATTTGTAAAAGTCTATAAGGCAGCTAGTAAGCAGAACTGAGTGTTTGTATTTAAAAAAAAAAAAAAAACCAAACCCCAAAAATTAGCCAGAAGCTAGAAATAAGCTAGGAGCAGTGTATACCTAAGTAAAAAGGTTGAAAAGTTCAGCTCAGTTTCTCACCTTGGAAAGGTGTTGAGGTAGTGTGATTTGGTTTGAATATGTACCAACATTTGTTAATCAAGAGAGCAGTGAGTCACTCTGGCTGACTAACTGAAGTTAGACTGTTTGGATTTCCCAACCCTCCCACCCCTTGCCCACCCACCCCTAGCTCATCCTTTAATTTATAGGCAGGTGCCACTTTCACAAAAAAAAAACCCCAACAAAAACTTTATTGAGAGTTTGATCAGACCCCAATAAGCCACTACCAGACATATAGGGCCGAATTTTAAAAGCCCTGCGCGCGTAAATACGGCCGGATTTATGTGCGCAGGGCACTCGCGCGCCAGCGCGCCTATTTTGCATAGGCCGCTGGCGCGCGCGCACACAGCCCTGGGACACACGTAAGTCCCAGGGCTTCGTAAAATGGGTGGGGAGGGGCGTGTACGGGGCGTGTCAGGGGTCAGGGGGCGTTTCGGGGCGGGGCCCGGGGCATGGTGCCGGCCCGGGGGCATGGTCGAGGCCTCCGGACCAGCCCCCGGGTCAGGTGATGGCGCACCTGCAGCCCGCTGGCGCGCGCAGATTTACGCCTGCTATCAACAGGCGTAAATCTGCCAACAAAGATAGGGGGGGTTTAGATAGGGCCGGGGGGATGGGTTAGGTAGGGGAAGGGAGGGGAAGGTGTGGGGGGTAGAAAGAAAGTTCCCTCTGAGGCCGCTCCGATTTCGGAGTGACCTTTGAGGGAACAGGCAGCGCGCCGGGCTTGGTGCGCGCAAGTTGCACAAATGTGCACCCCCTTGCGTGCGCCGACCCCGGATTTTATAAGATACGCGTGGCTACGAGCGTATCTTATAAAATCTGGCGTACTTTTGTTCACGCCTGGTGTGCGAACAAAAGTACACGCTTGCGTAAATTTATAAAATCTACCCCAGCGTGAATTCACTAATACATTCAAAGGACGTTAGACACATTCCTACTCCCATAGCAACCTAAAACTTAACTAGGAACTGATCAAAATTGAGATGAAGGCAGCAGCAAGAGGGGGGCTTCCCAGTCTTTTGCATCGAGTGTCACATATATGATTTTTTACCCACCAGTGAGAAGTTGTACATGTGCATGCGATGCAAAGAGCTCCTGGCTCTCAGAGAACGAGTCCCATCTCTGGAGGCTAGAGTGGCCGACCTGGAGGAGCTGAGGCAGACAGAGAGGTAGATAGATGAGACCTTCATGGACATAGTAGCCAAGTCCCAACTTCAGACTGGCAGCCCTGGTGCTGGCTTGGAGGAAGAAGGTCTCATGATTGGAGAGCATCAACCGGGTGCAGCAGGAAAGGATCCTGTAGCAAGGACCTGCTTTCCAGGTGATGCATTGTCCTTTTGCACTGAGGATATCTCCCCAAGGCCTACTGCCCAGGAGGGAAGGGTTAGGTTGGCCGTCATAGTTGGTGATTCGATTATTAGGAATGTAGATAGATGGGTGGCTGGTGGGCGTGAGGATCGCCTGGTAACATGCTTACCTGGTGCGAAGGTGGTGGACCTCACGCGTCACCTAGATAGGATTTTAGACAGTGCTGGGGAGGAGCCGGCTGTCGAGGTACATGTGGGCACCGACACAAGAAAATGTGGGAGGGAGGTTCTGGAAGCCAAATTTAGGTTCTTAGGTAGAAAACTTAAATCCAGAACCTCCAGGGTAGCATTCTCTGAAATGTTCCCTGTTCCACGCGCAGGTCACCAGAGGCAGGCAGAGCTCCGGTGTCTCAATGCGTGGATGAGACAATGGTGCAAGGAAGAGGGATTCAGATTTGTTAGGAACTGGGGAACCTTTTTGGGAAGGGGGAGTCTCTTCCGAAGGGATGGGCTCCACCTTAACCAGGGTGGAACCAGACTGCTGGTGCTAACCGTTAAAAAGGAGATAGAGCAGCTTTTAAACTAGAACAAAGGGGAAAGCCGACAGTCGCTCAGCAGCGCATGGTTCGGAGAGAGGTATCTTTAAGGGATACTAATGATGCATTAGAATTAGGGTATCCCGACAGTGAGGTTCCAATAATAGGGAAAAGTAGTCCAAGTGCCTGTAACTAAAAACTCACCTGAGCTAAAAAAAATTCTAACTTATCCCTATCAATTAAAAAGCAGAATGGAAATACAAACAAGAAACAAACTTTGAAATGTTTGTATGCTAATGCCAGAAGTCTAAGAAGTAAGATGCAAGAATTAGAATGTATAGCAGTGAATGATGACATAGACTTAATTGGCATCTCAGAGACATGGTGGAAGGAGGATAACCAATGGGACAATGCTATACCGGGGTACAAATTATATCGCAATGACAGAGAGGAGCACCCGGGAGGCGGTGTGGCACTTTATGTCCGGGATAGCATAGAGTCCAACAGGATAAACCAAAGTACAATTATAATATGCAATACAAGGCAAATATAAATGAATAAATCAATGGTGGAACACTTGGCTACTAAAACATTACAACTTATAGTTCACATACCTTTGACAACAGTAACCGGAGCGCGAGTGCCCTCACAGGTGACAGTCATTTAAAGAGGGAGAAAAGGCGCGAAAAGCGGATAATCTTGCGAGATTATAATTGTACTTTGGTCCCTCCCGATGCAGCCATAGCGAAACACGGGACCATGTCGGGAGACTGCTATAACCTATTGCTATGAACTACGAAGTTGCCAATATAAAAATTCTGATACACTGAATACGTTTGGAATAAAATAATATTTACTGAAACTGTTGGTGGGTGTAAGATTTGTCCTGCACCAGTGTTTCTAGTACTTGCGGATGTGCAAGGATCGTGCTTCTTCTTCATTTTAGACTTCAATTACCCCAATATTGACTGGGTAAATTTATAATCGGGACACGCTAGAGAGATAATGTTCCTGGATGGAATAAATGATAGCTTTATGGAGCAATTGGTTCAGGAAATGACGAGAGAGGGAGCAATTTTAGATCTAATTCTCAGTGGAGCACAGGACTTGCTGAGAGAGGTAACGGTGGTGGGGCCGCTTGGCAATAGTGATCATAATATGATCAAATTTGAATTAATGACTGGAAGAGGAACAGTATGCAAATCCAAGGCTCTCGTTCTAAACTTTCAAAAGGGAAACTTTGATAAAATGAGAAAAATTGTTAGAAAAAAACTGAAAGGAGCAGCTACAAAAGTAAAAAATGTGCAAGAGGCGTGGTCATTGTTAAAAAAAATACCATTCTAGAAGCACAGTCCCGATGTATTTCACACATTAAGAAAGGTGGAAACAATAAAAATTGTTTATGCTAAAGAAAGGTGGAAAGAAGGCAAAACGATTACCGGCATGGTTAAAAGGGGAGGTGAAAGAAGCTATTTTAGCCAAAAGATCTTCATTCAAAAATTGGAAGAAGGATCCAACAGAAAATAGGATAATGCATAAATGTTGGCAAGTTAAATGTAAGACATTGATAAGACAGGCTAAGAGAGAATTTGAAAAGAAGTTGCCCGCAGAGGCAAAAACTCACAGTAAAAACATTTTAAAATATATCCGAAGCAGAAAGCCTGTGAGGGAGTCAGTTGGAACGTTAGATGATCGAGGGGTTAAAGGGGCACTTAGAGAAGATAAAGCCATCGTGGAAAGATTAAATGATTTCTTTGCTTCGGTATTTACTGAAGAGGATGTTGGGGAGGTACCCGTACTGGAGAAGGTTTTCATGGGTAATGATTCAGATGGACCGAATCAAATCACGGTGAACCTAGAAGATGTGGTAGACCTCATTGACAAACTGAAGAGTAGTAAATCATCTGGAATGGATGGTATACACCCCAGAGTTCTGAAGGAACTAAAAAATGAAATTTCAGACCTATTAGTAAAAATTTGTAACCTATCATTAAAATCATCCATTGTACCTGAAGACTGGAGGATAGCAAATGTAACTCCAATATTTAAAAAGGGCTCCAAGGGTGATCCGGGAAACTACAGACCAGTTAGCCTGGTTTCAGTGCCAGGAAAAATAGTGGAAAGTGTTCTAATCATCAAAATCACAGAACATATAGAAAGACATGGTTTAATGGAACAAAGTGAGCATGGCTTTACCCAAGACAAACTAGGATGGAACAGCTATTTTGAATACTGGCAGCTGATCGCCTTTTCCCTCACTATGCCACAGAGGCCGACCGTTGGTACCTGTGACATAGTGAGGGCAAAGGCGATCTGCGCCATTTTGAGTACTGGCATCGGACGGCTGGCATGCAGGAGGTCGCTTCTGGACCCCCGCTGGACTTTTGGCAAGTCTTGTGGGGATCGGGAGGCCCCCCAAGCTGGCCAAAAGTCCCTGGGGGGTCCAACGGGGGTCCCGGAGTGACCTCCTGCACTTCGGCCGTCCGATGCCACTACTCAAAATGGCGCCGATAGCCTTTGCCCATACTATGTCACAGGGGCTACCGGTGCCATTGGTCAGCCCCTGTCATGTGGTAGGAGCACAAGATGGCGCCGATGGCCATGTGACAGGGGGCTGACCAATGGCACCGGTAGCCCCTGTGACAAAGGCTATCGGCGCCATGATGAAACCGGCACCGAGGGTGTGAGTACAGGGGATGGCTCCCGGACCCCCCGCTGGACCACCAGGGAGTTTTGGTAAATCTTGGTGGGGTCAGGAGGGTGGGAGGTTGTAGTTAATTTTAATTTTAGCTAGCACACGAATAGAAATCGCTGTATTAACGCATCGGGGCGCCATACGGCCAAATGCAACGTATCTGCTCCCCGACGAATCCGAATCACGAATGCAACGTATGGCGTCCCTCTGCACATCCCTACTATACCCCCTCAGCCTTCTGTTAATGCCTCAAAGTCTCCTTTGTAGTGTTGCGGAGGTGGACCTTTGGCCCGATGTGGAGTTGACGCTACCTGTGGGAAAACCCCCACAGGTTCCTACCGTCAGGAGGTTGAGCAGACCGGGAAGCGGAGGCCGACTGGAGCTTCGCCAATACCAGCCCTCGTTCCCTGCAGGTTAAGCCCTTGGGTACCGGGGCCGGCTGGTCTTAGGCGGGCCTCCGAGGAAAGTGTTCAGAACAGGGAGCCAGGAAGCAGCTGAGAGACAGGGTCTGAAGGAGCTGAGTTCAAGACAAGGCCTGGATCCAAAAACCCAGACAGGCTGAGGCAGGCTAGAGAACAGGAACAAGTTAAGTCTGGGCTTGTAAGTAGGCAAAAGTCTAAAAGAGGCCAAGTCCATGTAATCTGCTGGAGGCAGAGTCAGGTCCAAGTTGGAGTTGGAACAGGCGGCTCGAGACAAAGTCAGGTGCTGACTGAAGTTAGTAAGTTGGCTGGAGATGAGGTCAAGGTATGAGCACAGGTCAGAGCCTGGAATCCGTCCAAAAGCATAGTCAGAAGAAGCAAAGGTCAAGCCAGGAATCTGTCCAAAAGTGTAGTCAGGAGTAGCAAGGGTCAAGCCAGAATCCATCCAAGGTAATCAGGAACAGGTACTGGAACTCAGGAACTGGAAACAGGAATGCAGGAGCACAGGAGTTGGAACAGGAACGAAGGAGTAGCAACTAAGCACACGACAAATGTGGAGACCTGTTGCCAAGGCAAAGACCAAGTGGCGGGGCCTGCCTTAAATAGCAGGGTCTGGTGATGTCATCATCCAGGACCACGGGAAGGTTTCCCTCTGCAGCCCCTTTAAAGTCCAGAGAGGCGCGCGCACCTAAGCAAATGGCTGGAATTACGAGGTGGCAGCTTCTCCCCTAATCACACATGGGGAGACCTGGCTGGGACCAGAGGAGGCTGCGGAGCAGCCAGAAGAACCTGGGGACGTGGTAGGAGCGCGGGTGCATAGGCAGCTGCCTGGTGCGCGAACAAAAGTATGCGCGCGCACTGTTTTTTAAAATGTACCCCTATAGGAACTATGTACTAAACATTTTTCTCATAGACATAGAATGGGGGACCCCAGGGAAAGGTTACCAAAATGGTGTGGCTTCTATACAGAAAACCATATGGAATAAGTCTGAAGGACCTTAATTTGTATATTCTGGAAGAGAGAAGAGACAGGAGAAATATGATATATTACCTTTAAATACCTGAAAGGAATAATGATCACAGAGGATCCCTGCTGGCTACACAGTGGAAATGAAGAAATGGGGCAACTTTTCTATTACACCTAAAGCAAAGCTTCCCAAACCTGTCCTGGGGACCCCACAGACAGTCGGGTTTTCAGGATATCCACAATGAATATGCATGACATACATTTGCATATCATGGAGACTCAGTATATGCAAATTTAACTCATGCATATTCATTCTGGATATCCTGAAATCCCGACTGGCTGTGGGGTCCCCAGGATAGGTTTGGGAAGCTCCGACCTAAAGTTTACATTGCTGCTTGGGGGTAGCCTGATCGGATTGGAAGCTGTTATTAACATAATAAAAATACAATTAAAAAAAGAAAGATCTTTTTGGTCTTTATCTGTCATCATTCACTATGCTACTAAACTAGATTAAGGGGGAAAGCCGACAGTCACTCAGCAGTGCATGGTTCGGAGCAAGATATCTTCGAAGGATACTAATGAAACAGCAGAGTTACGGCATCCTAACAGAGAGGTTCCAATAAAAGCAAAAGTTGTCCATGTGCCAATAAGTAAAAAATCACCTGAGCTAAAGGAATCCAAATTATCCTTGTCAACTGAAAAGCAGGTTGCTATTACAAACAAAAAGCACACTTTGAAATATCTGTATGCCAATGCTAGAAGTCTAAGAAGTAAGAAGTTAGAGTGTATGGCAGTGAAAGATAAGATAGACGTAACTGGCATCTCAGAGACCTGGTGGAAGGAGGATAACCAATGGGACAGTACTATATCAGGGTACCAATTATATCGCGATAGGGAGGATTGACTTGTTAGGAGTGTGGTGCTTTATGTCTGGGAGGGCATAGAGTCCAACAGGATAAAGATCCTGCAAAAGCCTAAATGACAGTAGAATCTATGGAGTAGATTTTATAACATGCTTGTGCACATCCATGTGCACACGGTTCCCGGCGTGTGCACATGATTGCACCAATTTTATAACATGCATGCGTCATAGCTCGATCTTATAAAATATGATGCCCATGCACACATATGCGCCCAGTTTGTATCGGCACATGCATGAGCACGCGGGTGCCCATTTGCGCATGCGCAGGGGGGAATTTTGTAAAGAACACGCCATGACACGATCGGGCCTTTGCTCAGTTCCCTCCCAGTCCACTCCAAATAAGAAATGGAAATGAACTTCCCTACCCCCCTACCTAACATCTTCCCTTTTCCCCTCTCCACCCCGACCCCTAAATCTACCCTACCAATCCTTTATTTTTTTGTTTTTTAAATTAATTCCTCCTTTGAGTGGAGGTAAGTTGGACGCACCAGCCAGCTGCTGGCACATTAGTCACTGGGACAGTGCAAAATGGCACTGTCCCGGCTGGCCCCCACCATGCCCAGACCCCACCCCCAGCCTTCTCCTTTTAATGGCCCAGCACGTCTGCGCGTACTGGGAGATACGCATGTGGCAGGGCTGTTTCTAAAATGTGCTCGGCATGGCCCGTTCACACGTGTATCTCCCAGTATTTGAACGCACCGGCAAATAAAAATTTACCCCTATATAGATAGAAATCCCATGTGTATTGGGTAGAGTATAGTGATAGGACTATACTCTCATACACCTGGCCAAAATAACCAGACAGATGATGAAATACTAAGAAAATCAGAGAAGCTTACCAATTTGGCAGTGCAGTAATAATGGGAGATTTTAATTACCCAAATATTTATTTATTTATTTATTTATTTGAAAACCTTTCTATACTGTCGTTAAGTTAGGTACTATCACAACGGTTTACAATAAGGCACAAATATTAAAGTTAGAAAAGATAATGAATTCTATCCACTAGACAGGTGCCAACAATTTACGGTAACATAATTTGTTATAAATACTCGTAGGTGGGTGTGATACATCATGTCCATTATTTTTAGTGACAGATTAAAATAGAGAAATTATATATCTTATTCTTTGGAAGTAAGCGAAAATATATAAAAATAAAAAATACATACCCATGTCACTTGGGTAATGTGTTTGGGTGTTCTGCAGATTGCCTCCCATTTTCCCTGTATTCTACTCTCCATTCTCTATGTTTATGCTTGTTTAAATAACCTTGTTTTTAAATTTTTTCTGAAGGTTTTGATTTCTCTTTGTAAGTGGATCTCAACAGGCATTGATGCCCTATAGCATAGGTCCTGCTAAGGAAAACGCTCTTTCCCTTACTTGGGTTAAACTGGCTGTTTTAATTGAGGGGATGGTCAGTAAAGCTTTATTTGCTGATCTCAGGTTTCTGTGAGGGACGTGTACGTGGAGGGCTGTGTTGAGCTATTCAGCTTTTTCATTATGTATTAATTTATGTATGGTACATATGGTTTTGTATTGTATTCTTTGCTCGGACGTCCAGCCGAGCGCTCAGGTCACGGCGTGTGCTCATGCGCTCATTCACCATCACCGGCGAGGGCTGCTGGAAGCCGCACCTCGCATGGGGAGCGTCTGATCCGCCCCGAGCTGCTGAAGCCTCTCTCGCTCTCGCTGCCGGCTGCCCCCGGGAGGAGAGGAGAGAGGACTGGGGCTGCTCCGGAGACCGGCACCCATGGACACGGCCAGGGCAGGTGAGCGGGGACTGGGGGAAAGTTTGCCCGATCCTGAAGCGTGGCTTTCCCGGTGCGTTGGATTTTAGGTTGGGCAGGCAAGAGTTTAGTTATGGAGGTTTAGAGGTTATGCTTGGAAACATCAGGCCCTTCTTTCCTGCTCCGGAGCTGTCAGCGCGCCCGCATGGGAGATCGGCACCCATGGACGCGACCAGGGCAGGTGAGCGGGGGCCGCACTTTACTATATAGGCCTATTAGGGGTATTAACTACCACAATAAGCAAGCTACACCCATGCTTATCTGTTTATCCAGACTATGTAATTCAGTCCTTGTTGATTGTTGCCTGAATATAGATCCACCTTTCTTCATTCCCCCCTGCCGTTGAAGCAGAGAGCCATGCTGGCTATGCATTGAAAATGAAGTATCAGTCTTGCTCCCCTGCCGTTGAAGCAGAGAGCTATGCTGGATATGCGTGATATGCTGGATATGCGTGAAGTGAAGTAATATATTATCTGTGAAGTGCTGTTTTATTTTATAGATGCCATTCAGAACTCAATGATTTTTTTCATATTGTTCCATTTTAAAACTCTGCATATAATAGTGACAGTTTTAGCATTTTGAAAAATAAGGATAATCTGGAGTATATGTTTTGTTCTTTAGGCAGGAATCATTTTTGAGTCATCATAACCATACTAAAAATGTAGGCAGTGTTTCTAATAAAAATGTCAAGTTTGTGCTGAAAATGATCAATGGAAAACAGGTGTACATTTACAGAACAGACAACTTTTACAGGAGCAAAAACAGATAGACAAGTATCAGTAGATACTCATGTCTATCTTTTACTAACATATAGATAGTAGGAAGGCAAACTTAGGCCTAGGTTCATCAAAATTCTATACATTTTGCATAAATAACACCTTGATAAGGAAAAGGGGTGTGGGTATGATAATTTAGAGTTACTGCACTGTGTGCTATTTTAGTGCTTTGGATAGGAATTTTATTTCAGGGTGTGATAAATTTTAATGAGCCCTCTGATATTTTTACTTCAGAAACTGTGAAGTGCCCAGGCAGGCATTTTCTTATTTGGGGCTGCTCCTGGTGAGAGAGTGAGAGACAAAGAGCCTCTTTATAAAGCTCTCTTAGTATTCAACTATTTATACCACTATAGGAAGGTAATCTAGTATCTCAAGGCGAGGTTTTGGTGGTGGACTAGGGTTTTGGGGACAGTTTTACTTGCGCAGTCAGATGTACGAACAACATAGTATGCATCAGTGAAGATTGATGTGATTTGGAATGAAAAAAGATGTGTGCTATGTTTTTCGTACATCTGACTGTGCATGTAAAACTGGCCCCAAAACATAGAAATATAAAATTAAAAGCCTATCATTACTATTTTCACTTGTATCATGTGAATTAACAAAAAGGGATTCTAATAAAACATAAAATAAAAAGACAAACAACATACTGGAATAATACAAAAAGCATAGATCAAGAAGTCTGATGAGAAAGTCTTCTGTATCTTCACAGGAGAAAAGGATCATATTCTTTATTCTCTATCACTAGACATTTGTTCTTGTAAATCTACAGCTCTACTTATCAATGACTTGATCTGTGATGCTGAAGTTGACCAGCCAAAAGTGGCGCTTCTGTTGTCAGAAAGTAAAAATTCTGCACTATCTTTTTAGGAATTATATCTCTATAGTCCTCATCCATAGTATAATAGTAATCGCCAATAAAATACAGATATAGAAGTAAACAAACCTGCTAGGACTCCCGGAGGCCATCGCACCATGTTTCTAATTTGGTAAAAAACTCATTTTTTAAGTTGCACACCTTAAAAAGATTAAAACCTTTACTCTTCAAAACCTTTACTCTTCAAAAATGATTTTCAAACTGTGCTTCAAGCTCTCATTTTTTCTGGTCTAGACTATTGTAATAGTCTATTTTTGGGTCTTTCAGATTCCGTGATAAAACCATTACAACAAATACAGAATTCAGCGGCCCGTTTATTAGTAGGATTGCCGATGAGACATCATATTTCTCCGATTTTGCATAAGTTACACTGGCTTCCGATTAAATATCGTGTAAAATACAAAGTTCTCTCTTTAATTCACTCGTTAATTCATGATCCTGATTCAACATGGCTTTGTACATCTCTACGGTTGTACAAACCGACGAGACACCTCAGATCTACATCTCAATATTTGCTTGATGTTCCCACAGTTAGACTGGCAAGACTAAATAGGACCAGGGAAAGAGCCTTCTCAGTGGCAGGACCTTTGCTGTGGAATTCACTTCCTAACTTCTTAAGGCAAATTACCAGTCATAGTGAATTCAAGAAGGCAGTAAAAACTTATTTATTTAAGATTGCATATGGCCATCTCGATAATCCGAACACCTAAGTTTCATAAGTTACAAAACTTATGTATCTATTGATTGCCTGATTATACATCTATTAGGAGTATGCTCTTTATGAGTTATATCCTCAAGGTTTACTATTTCCTTTTCTAACTTTACTTGTTTTTGTTAAAAATTAGTTTATTTTATTTATAAGAGTAGGGATTATAAAGATATAATGTATTTTTATTCTTTCTATTAACTTTTTATTTAACTTCTGTTGTTAATTCGATTTTAATTTATTTGATTTTATAATTTTTATTTTAATTGATTTAAATTTAATTTCTGGTTAATTTTTTCTTTATAATTTGTCTCTTGTAAACCGTCTTGATCAAACTAGTTTGAAAAGACGGTATAGAAATATTTTTAAATAAAAAAATAAATAAATAAAGATGGAGAAATCTGCATAGAAAAGTTCAAATGCATAATCCTTAATGTGTGGTTTTGTTTGTTCCAATTAGATCACATTCAAAAAAGTGTCATTCATGATAAGTTTAGTTTAGTTTAGCCACTTACATAGAATTAGGATGTGTTGCTGGATAGATAGACCATTCCTACAGATGATCCTGTATCCTTTAGCAATGATCCAAAGAAGGAGCCAGGTAAGTAAAGGTTAATTCACAACCTCTCTCATCTAGTTGGAGGGTCAATGAATGACTTCATTCCTCCTGGAAAGTACTTGGTGCAATGAGCCTCATTTGACATTGTGGTGGACATGCTTAGAGAATGTGCTGTGGGCATGGTAATGGCCAAGATGGACATTGAATCAACATTCCAGCTGCTTCCTGTGCATCCTGACAGCTTCCCATTGTTGGACCATCATTTCAAAAGTTCATACTATTTTGATAAGTGCATGACAATTTGATGTTCCATCTCAATACTTTTTTTGTTTAGAGATATTTAGCATATTTTTGCATTAGGAGCTGGCTTGATGCATAAGAATCACTAATGTTATTTATTATCTGAACAACTTTTTGGCCTGGATTCACCATTCTAATGCAGAATGGTGAATCCAGCGAAAATGGGGGGCGGAAAGGCAAAGGGGGGATGGACCTGCGAAAGCTGGCAGCTTTCGTACCACCTCGGTGTTTTCACTGCCGGCTTTCGCATCCAATAGCGCCACCGTGAAAGGTGGTGCTATTGGGCGCACTACTGGCGACGATAACGGTGCTTACCCTATCACCGCCAGTGAAGACATCGCAGCGTCCGCCTCCTCGCCGCCCCAACTCCTTCCCTCAACGCCCCTACTCCACCCCCGGCAAGCTATCGCATGTGCTAATCGATAGAAAATGACCCCTTTGTTTGTCATCTCGGATGGCTTCATGATCTCTCAGGTGCTTTTACTCCAGTTCCAGGCATTGGCATGTCAATTTATCGTGCTGTTGACTGTGGGCAAATTGGAAGTACCTGTTAGGACATTCATTTTCCTGTGTATTAAGTTGAATTATACACAGATAGTTTTGAGACTTACTCATCAGAAACCAGATAAGTATTCCTCTTGGGTACAGGAGACATGCCAGGATAAAAAGGTTTTGATGAAAATAAAAATGTCAAATTTCATGCACGCTCACTGGGAGTCTCACATTTGCCTGCAGGAAGATCCCCATGAGATATATGTTCTTGCACAGACTGACCCTGGCAACAGTGGATGTAATGCTTGACCATTGGGTAAGGTCCAGATCACTACATCAGGAACTGGCAGTTAGGAAAACCTTTCTGGCTAGCTTCAAAGGAGTAGTAGTATGGCTCTCACCCCTGTGCCCAGGTAGACCTTGAACTGTGCTCAAATGCTTCAGAGGATGTAAGAGTTGGTCTATTTTTGCCAGGGTTCATGGTGTGTGGCTGCCTGACCGACTGAGTGGGTTATGACTGGAGTCACCCAAAATATTGCCTCCTTTGAGCTCTTCCTGTGTTCAACTTATATATATGGGTGACCATCTGCCTTATAAAAAGTTGATATTCTGATGTGATAACCAGGTAGTAGTTGAGATCATTAACTGCTAGTCCAGTAAAAGCACCATCGTGTCTGAACAATATAGATTTTGTGTTGTGTTTACAATTTAACATGGCTGTGTGAACTAGGCATATTTCTGGTTACTAAACAAAATTGGTGCCATTTCAGGAGTGTCTGCCTTGGGCTTACTTGCCCAAACATACAACACATTGGGAGGTAGTGCTCAGCAGCATATGCAGCCTATGTCAGACAAATGGATGGTAGCCCTAGTAATGTACAACAAAAAACTGGAGTTATATCCTGTCTCCTTGCAGATACTGACAAGCGGTGTCAGACTTTTTAAAGTTTATTTCTAATTTTTTTTTTTTTTTTGTAGGACACATTCATCTTTTGGACAGAAGGCATGTGAAATCCAGCAAAATTGGGCCATGACCTGTGCCTAACAGCTAGACATATGTGAGTACAATGACTAGATGAGGAAAGATGCACTGGGACAAACTTATTCCTCTCCTGTTTCAACTGTTGATTGTGTGGTCCCCCCTCCCAAAAGAAATTATCCATTCATGTTGAAAGTAAATTCTTTGGGCCAGCAGCTGATTTACAATAATAGAATAATGTTGCAGTTATCACATCTTGGAAGCCCGGGACCCACATCCTGTGCTCTGAGATCACCCCTCATTGCTGGCAGTGTCATTCCTGCTTCTAGAGGTAGGGAGCAGGTAAGCTTAATGAAAAGATAGGCAAGTTTGTACATATTTGCCATGGTGGTCTGCAGAAGAAGGAAACATTTTTTGCAGTTTAGAAAAGGTTTGAAGACATGGCTGATGTCAGTTGCTGATTAAATGGGTGGTATTGTATATGGGGTAAGGCATTTTATGTTTATTGCTTTATTGTTTTTGATTGTTTTATTACATGTTTTTGTACATCCCACACAGCTGCCAGAGGGAGGGCTCCATGCTTATCTCCCAGGATGAAGGTGTCAATCACAGATCAAGGTGGCTGGGTTCACCTTCTAGTGCAACCTCCCAGCTTAGATAGGGATAGCTGATATTACTTGATGATACACTGCTGCCCGTGGCTCCACTGGGCTACATGCCATTGCTCAATCTGGCACACAACTGTACTGGTTTGAAGGTGGTGGGTTGTTAGTAATGCTTGTCCAATAATGCCTCCAGGAACGAGATTGGCCTTGCTTTGCTTGCAGCCAGTCAAGTTATTTCCTGATGATTCCATAAAGTGACTCCTCCCCCTACCCCTCACATCCTCCCAGCTATAGGAAGAGGAAGAGTGTGGTAACATTATGTAATTATGTATATCAAGATGAATTAGATACATAGGCTATATTCTTGTTAGGTATTATGACTAACTAAAGCTGCAGCAAATATAAATATATATATATATATTTTTTTTTCCATTTGATATTTGCTTATGATGTGGGTATGTATTAAATAAGGAAATGTATTTGTATAACGCAAATGTGTAAAATGAACCAAATGAGGACTTTTTTTTTTTCTGAATGAGACTAACTGAAAATAGCCTCCTACAAAAATACAAGAAAAATGTTTAGGTACTTACATATTTGTGTATTAAAAAAAAAAAAAATAGACAGGCCTTCAGCAGAACCAGGTCTCAGCCTGGTCTTGTTGCTGGGGCCCAGCTTGGAGGCTTGTTACTACTGCTGAGGTTTTGGCCCAATGCTAAGGCCTAGCCCAAGTATGGGTCCTGTTGCCAATGCCTAGTCCTGGGCATAATGCCATGGCCTTGCCCAAGGCCTTGTTCCATTACCAAGATTGAGGCCCAATGTCAGGGTCTGGTCTTGACAAGGAGGTCTAGGCCTAGGCTCAGCCTACAGGCCTAGGACCAAGATTCCCAATGCCTTCTACTTCTATTGCTAAAAAAATGATGTAATCTGCTTGAAGATCACACCACAGTGATGACACTACAAGACCTTACTTCCAAGCAGACAGCTCCATTTTTTTGCATGGCCATATATTGCAATATGTGTACATCAAAATGATGTTGTCCACTCGGGAGGAAAGCATCACATGATGTCATGTGGTGCATCCTTCAAGCAGATGGCATAATTTTTTTTTGGTGATAGAAGATGTCGGAAGGCCTGGTCCTAGGCCTCTGGTCTGGGCTTAAGCCTGAGATCTGGGACTAGGCCTCATGCTGGGTCAATGCTGAGCCTAGATCTTGTGCTGGGCCCTGTACTAGGCCCAGGCTGTGGCATTGGGACTTAGTCTCAGACCAGGCTCCAGCTCTGACCCTTTTTTTGTTTTCCATTAAAATCAATGGCTCCTAGGGTTTGTCTCCCCCACTGACTTCAATGAAAAACAAAAAACAAATGGAATAAATAAAATCATTTCTGTCTTGAGATGACCTACGAAATGAATGGATGAACCAAAATGAAAATGTTGCCTCTGCACATGTCAAATATTTAATGTGTGTGTGGGGGGAGAAGGAAGGGGTGGCTTGATTACCCCTTTTTGCCGGGTTAATTGTAACTGTTCTGATTAAGGAATGGCCTTAAGTGCAATTTCATCAAGTGTAATACCAATCCTGTAAAATGGGAGCAGTTGGCACCTGATCATTCATTGTGTAATTTTTCTAGTGTCCATCGTGGCATTCAACAGTTTGAGATACAAAGATGCTGGCATGAATCTGACAAAGAGGCACAAAGGAAAGAACTCATTTCAGACAACAGGATTCCAATGACATCCCTATTACAAACAATGACAGCTTATGCTGTTATCGTAATAAAATATGTGGTTCCAGAACTAGCCTCATTAGCAATCTGCATTCTCACAAAACTTGATTATTGTACCTACCTATCATGCTTGTCCTAGAAGGATTCCAAATTATTATGAGGAGAAGCAGCAGCAGCAGCAGCAGCAGCAGTCTATTACTGGAAAGCAGAAGCACTAGCTAAGTGTTTCAAAATATCAGAGATCCTGTTTCACGCCACTGATTCCTCCTCTTTTGGTCACATTCCCAGGTTTTTCTTTTCTGTGCCAATATATTTTATTTCTTACAGTTTTACATGTTTTAAAATAGAATGTGTTTACCTTTTATTATGGTTATCCATTCTGCTTTAGAAGCAGCCTTTCCCAAGTATACTTTTCAGTAATTTGTGCCATGCCATGCCATTAATTGATGCATTATATATATGATGGTGATGTCAGAGTGGGCTTTTGATAAAGAACATTAAAGTACCGCTCTGCTACTATTTGCTTTCTTTTGTTTAGTGCACTCTAAAACAATTAACGTGCACTAAATCAAATTAATGGACATTATTTTGAACTAGAGCACTTTTAAATCATGTTAATGTGTACTTAATGGGTTTTAATGTGCACTTGAAAAATTGAGTGCACACTAAATGAAATGGAATAAAATGAATTAGAACCCCACCTCCCCACCTGACAGGAAAACTGAATTTTTTCCCCTGCACATCCCTAACAGTAAAGCAGCATCACCCTTATTTGTAATTCATTAAGATTCATAATGATTAGAGTTTTAAAAATTTCTTCTTAAGTTTTTAAAACATTACTAGCTTGATGGCGGTGAGCAGGAAGCATTCACGGGAAAGTGAGCGTTTGCTGTCTGTGCCGACCCAGAAATTGAATTTATCGCAGCGGCAGACAAGCAGTATGGGGAGTGAGTGATTGAAGCACAGAAATGAAAGCTCTGTGTGTGAGACTGTTAGGGGCGTTGATGCTGGGGAAGGGGGGGGGGGTTAAAATGGCTGCAAAAGTAGGACGAATGGCTATGCAGGGGGTGGGAGGTGATAAGAAGAGGGAGTAAATTAGTTTCCTTTCTGTCAGTTTCTAGTAGGGGTGTTGTGGCAGAGACACTAGATACATAAGTGGGGGATTTGGTTCAGATTTGCTGCGTTTGAGGGAAGAGGAGGACAGGTCCCAGCTGTAATTCGATGTTTGACTGGGCAGAGTGTTGCCAATAGAAATAGAGGGGCTGGTAATGAGGTTAGGAGGGTGATTGTGAGGAGCAATATATGAAGCAGGGATTCTAGAGTTGGTTTGAGAATAAAGTGGTTTAGTTAGTGGAAGGGATGAAGGTAATTATATAGAGCAACAGGTGCTGAGGAATTGTGGGATTAGAGGTCAAAGTGTTCAGGGAAGGATGAGTGGCAGAAGCAGAATTAGAAGGGGTAACTTTAGAGGTATGGTTAGTGATAGGGCGGGTATTTAAAAAGGTTCTTTTGAAGGAGGAGACATTTTACATGGAGACAGAAATGTGCAAGTCTGTCAGAATGTAAAGGTTGGGGTGCAGGGTGGTCAGAGCGGTGAGGTTGGGAGAGAAGGAGGTGTTTTTCAGAATGACCACAGACCTGAGATAAGACTGGCTTCAGATATGCAGGATGATTTGTTCACGGAGCAGGAGAATAGGAGATGTACATTCCACTGAAAGCAGTAGGCAAGAAGAGGAGTGTCAACCAAGTACTTCTGTGGTTGTCGGTCATCAGCCAGTGGATAACATTATTTAAGGAGTTTCATCTTCTGCCAATTGGAATGCAGAGAAGGTTGGAGATTCAGGTAGGTCTATTGGGGCTGTTCAGCGAAAAAGTTCTTTTGGGGTGACTCAGCAGGATAAATCACGGAAAATGAGAAAAAAAGAAGAAGCATAGGAAGTGGGTTAGTTCTGATTCTTCTACTTTGGATTCAAGTACTTCTTCAAGTGATGGTGGGCATGTACCTTCAACTCAGCTATCAGGTAATTCAATTAGAAAGGGAGCACCAGCCTTAGTTACTTTAACAGAATTTTGCGCGTGCATGTTATAAAATTGGGCATACATTTGTGCACACCGGGTAGCGTGCACAAATGTAGGCCGCACGTGTACCTTTTAAAATCTGCCCCAAAATGGAAGAAAATAAGCATATGACTTGGGGTACTCAGAATGTTAATTTATGGGTGTTGCATATGACTCAGAAGAGTCATGGCTACTTGGGTTTGTTGGCTAGAAAGGGTCAAGTGAAAATGTCTTTGGTAGTCAGGCAGCCATTTCAGATGGGACGGGGCTCTATGGGTATAGGACAAATACAGGGTGGAGGAGGGGAGGTTTGTTGGAGATTCAATAAATCCGTCTGCCCATTTTCAGATTGTAAATTTTGACACGTCTGCACAAATTGTGCAGCCAGTCACCCTCCATCAAAATGTGGAAAGCAAGGGCAAGTGGGTGGAGTAACAGAATAAAGGAAAAGGGTATTTTTCAACATGTTCCCACTGCAGTTAATATTTATGCTATGAGACCTTGGTTGGAGAAATATAAGAGAAAGGAGGATGCTAAGCTGTTAGCTGATGGTTTTGATATTAGATTCATGATTCCTTTATCTTGGAGTATTGTTAATAATCAAGTAGTTAATTCAATATTGGTGCAGAGGTTGAAGGTTGTTGTGTTGAAGAAATTAGAGAGAGAAAGAGTTTTAGGATGTATAGCAGGTCCTTTTAAATCTAGGCCTTTCTCAGTTATGTTTCTTTCTCCTTTGGCAGTACTAGCTAGAAAAGAAGTTTCAATTTATAAATAACTTGTCTTATCCTGAGGGGGGATCAGTCAGTGAGTGCCTTCCTAAGGATTTGTGCACAGTTCAGTATGCATCTTTTGATAGTGCTATGCATTAGTGCATAAATGTGGTATACATTTGTGGATGGCAAAAATAAAATAGACATTGAATTGGCTTTCAGATTATTGTCAATGCGTCTATCTTTTTTCCTTTGTTGGGTTTTCAATTTCATCAAGGTCTATATTATTTTGATAAATGCTTACTTATGGGTTGTTCAATTTCGTGCTCATACTGTGAAGCAATTAGTTCATGTATTCATTGGGTTACTGCGCAAGTTTCAGGACTGGTGAATATTGTCCACTATTTGGATGATTTTATATTTGTGGGACCTGATGGAACAAATATTTGTAAGAAATTATTGCAATATTTCATGTCTGTAACAGAAGATGTTGGCATTTCTCTAGCTCATAAAAAAACAGAAGGCCCAGTGTAAATTTTGACCTTTTTAGGAACTGAGATTGATACAGTGCAAATGATGTCTTGTTTACCAGAAGAAAAAGTATAAATGTTGTGTGCTTTAGTGGATGAAACATGTTGAGTTAAAAAGGATACTTTACATCATATGCATATGCAATCATTAGTAGATATCTTTAATTTTGCCTGCAGGGTGATCCCTATGGGAAGGGCACATTTTAGGAGATTGTCGGCATCCAAATCTGGAGTAGTTAAGAAACATCATTTTACTGGAGTTACGGAGGCATTGTGTGAGGATCTGATGATAGAGAGAGCATTTTTTGATAGAATTTAATGGTGTGTCAGCATGGCAGGTAGATGCAATGTCTAATAATGATCTTGAATTATATTTTGATGCTGCTTGTGGTATTGGTTTTGGGTTATATTTTAAAGGATCTGGGTGTGCAGCTTCTTGGCCTGTGGAATGGAAGATGTTTAGTATTATACAGAATATTACATTTTTGGAGTTGTTTCCAAAAGTGGTGCTAGTAATAGTTAGGCCTCATTTGCTTAAGAATCAGAAAGTTGTATTTTGGTGTGATAATCAGGCTGTAGTTGAAGTTATTAATAGACATTCTGCTAGATGTCTTTTGGTGTCAGCGCTCATGAGGGAGTTAGTTTTAGGTTGTTTGAGATATAGTTTTACAATTAAGGCAAATCATGTTCTGGGTTATAACAATAAAATTGCTGATTCTCTACCTCATTTTAAGTGGTCTGCCTTCAGGATGTTAGCGCCTGGAGCGGATTTGAAAGTTACAGCAATTATGGATTATTTATGAAGCTTTGGCGCATATCAATGTGAGAGTTATTATGCAGATTAGTTGCACCGGCAACATGGAACGCGAACTGCAGTGGATACCAAAAAATAAATGAATTCCTATGACTGTTAGGATGGCCTGAGGGACCTGTGAATGAGGAACTAATGATAAGATACGTGTTGTTTGTTAAGGATCAGGGTTATTTTAGGTTTTTCATTTTTTAGTAAAGTTTGTGAATGGGGTAATTCGGGTGCAATTTTTGTACTCAAAAGAATATTACAAGGTCTGTTGAGGTAAGGAGGGATTGGAGGCAGCCTATTACCATGATATTTTAGAGGGTTTGTGGCATGTATTGGTACAAGTTTGTTCAAATAAATATGAACTGCGTTTATTTCGTTTAGCATTTTGTTTGGCATTTTTTGGAGCATTTAGGATTAGTTAGTTGGTGGCAGATTCTAAGTGTGATGAGAGAGGTTATAGTTTAATAAAGGAAAATATTCTAGCTTTTTCAGATTATTTAAGATTGTGGGTGCATAGATCAAAAACATATCAGCAAGATAGGGGCGAGGAAGTAATATTGTACAAAATTGAAGGGGTTATAACATGTCCTGTATCAACTTTGAGATATTTAAAAGAGAAACCTGTCTTGGGGGGGGGGGGGGGGGTATTTGTTAAGTCAGGATGGTACATCTTTGTCTCATTTTCATTTCATTGCAATTATGAGGATATCTCTTAGGGAATTAGGCTGGTTGCTACAAATCATGGCAGTTATTCCTTTCATATTGGGGTAGCTACTTGCGTGGCTAGGTTGAGACTGTCTGTACCAGAGATTATGGGGCGGATTTTCAGAACCCTGCTCGCCTAAATCCGCCCAAAACCGGGCGGATTTAGGCGAGCAGGGCCCTGCGCGCCGGTGAGCCTATTTTACATAGGCCTACCGGTGCGCGCAGAGCCCCGGGACTCGCGTAAGTCCCGGGATTCTCCGAGGGGGGCGTGTCGGGGGCATGTCGGGGGGTGGGCCCGGTCGTCGCGGTGTTTCAGGGGCGTGTCGGCAGCGTTTTGGGGGCGGGTACGGGGGCGTGGCTATGGCCCGGGGCGGTCCGTGGGGCGTGGCCGCACCCTCCGTACCCGCCCCCAGGTCGCGGCCCGGCGCGCAGGAGGCCCGCTCGCACGCGGGGATTTACGTCTCCCTCCGGGAGGCGTAAATCCCCGGAGAAAGGTAAGGGGGGGGTGTAGACAGGGCCGGGCGGGTGGGTTAGGTAGAGGAAGGGAGGGGAAGATGAGGGGAGGGCGTTAGAGGATTCCCTCCAAGGCCGCTCCGATTTCGGAGCGGCCTTGGAGGGAACGGGGGTAGGCTGCGCGGCTCGGCGCGCGCCGGCTATACAAAATCGATAGCCTTGCGCGCGCCGATCCAGGTTTTTAGCAGATACGCGCGGCTCCGTGCGTATCTACTAAAATCCAGCGTACTTTTGTTTGCGCCTGGAGCGCAAACAAAAGTAGGCCTATTCGCGGAGTCTGAAAATCCGCCCCTATGTGTATTGGAAAGTGGTACTCTGAGGCTTATATTTCATATATTCATTAATAGTATTTAATCTAATGATGGTTAATATAATATTTTTTAAGGATGTGAATCGTTTATCTGATGATTGAAAATATCGGACGATATTTTCAATCTTGTCTGATATCGGGGGTCCACGATAAAGACAGGAAACCTCACGATTAATTTCGTGGGTTCTCTTATTATTATGGGACGGGGGCGGGAAGAAAGGGCACTTACAAAAACACAGCCCGACCCTTTAAAATTAGTTCTTTAGTATCACCCCCCTCAAAATTTTTAAGTACCTGGTGGTGCAGTGGGGGTCCTGGGAGCGTTCTCCCGCTCTCGGGCCGTTGGCTACTAGTAAACAAAATGGCGCTGATGGCCCTTTGCCCTTAGCATGTGACAGGGTATCCGTGCCATTGGCCAGCCCCTGTCACATATAGGAGCAATGGATGGCCGGCGTCATCTTTAAAAATGGCGTGAGCCATCCAGTGCTCCTACCATGTGACAGGGGCCGGCCAATGGCATGGATACCATGTGACAGGGGCGGGCCAATGGCATGGATTCCCTGTCACATGCTAAGGGCAAAGGGCCATCAGCGCCATTTTGTTTACTGGCAGCCAACGGCCCATGAGAGGGAGAATGCTCCCGGGACCCCCACTGGAACACCAGGTACTCTAAAAATAATTTTTTGGGGGGGTTGGAGGGGTCCAGAGAGTAGGGGGATACTAAAGAACTAATTTTAAAGGGTCGAGCTGTGTTTTTGGGTTATCGGCTCGGCACAGCCGATAAAAAAAAAAAAAAACAACGATTGGACCACGGGAAAAATAATTTCCTGATAGTCCACGAATCTGAAACCGGAACCGATTCTGGTTCCAATTCACATCTCTAGTATTTTTCTTTCAAATTCATAGCTACCTGTGCCATGTGGTTCATTGGGCATTCCTATGTGTAATGGACTTGAAGCTGCATCAGCCAAGCATCTTGGCTTGGCTTCTATAGGAGTTCAGTTACATTGGATGGGGCATCAGGGTTACACTGGTTTCAATTATTGCCTGTTTTACAAGATTACATAGCTAGTATGCTGCAACCAAATTGTTTGTGCATTTTGGGGGAAATTATTTGGGCTAATGGATGTGTTAACAGTTAATTAGGGCAGCTAAAACAGATTTCAATACTATCATGGAATTCATTCCAGAGATGATACTTTGCTGGTCTGATATAACACCAAGGCACTTTTGGCCAGCTTGGGGGGGTCAGGAGGCCCCCCCAAGCTGGCCAAAAGTGCCGTTTGGGTCCAACGAGGGGTCCGGGAGCGGAACCGCAATGGACCACGTCACGTCGGCGTCACGTCGGAGTGACGCGGCGTCACGTGATTCCCCGCGTGTCCGCTCCCGGACCCTCACGGAACATTTGGCCTGCTTGGGGAGTTTTGGTAAGTCTTGGGGGGGGGGATTAAGGAGAGTGAGGGGTTTAAATTTTTATTTAGATCAACAATTGCGATTTCCAACGTATTCAACATAGCTATGTTAAATAAGTTGGAAATCCGATCGTTTACGCCTCATCACTTTTTTAAGTTAAAAAAAAAAAAAGTTGCGTTTTACATTTAAGTTCAAAACGAATGCACACCCCTATTAGCCACTGAGTCCCAGGACTGAGCTCTGCCTTGGCTGATATTTCTACCTTCTGGTTACTGGTTTCAATGCTGGCCTCACCCCCTCCCTGCTGATGGCATTTAGGGAGCCATTTAAGGCAATCCTCACTGTAGGGAAATGAAGATGAACTGTTTTTTCTTGACTTCTAACCACCCCCCCCCCCCCTAATTTAATAGTCACCTTTCCCCACCCATTTATTCCTGACCCTTAAAACCCCATTGACTAGCCTAGATTTTTTTATTTTAATACTTTCACACCAACCAACCATAGCTCAAGTAAATTTACACAGCAGGGGCCCCTGGTGCATGCAAGGAAGCTTAAGTATTTGCATGTACATTTCTTAGCCAGGCCTAGTCATGCCTGTGCCCATTCCTCGCCCACGCTCCAACCCTTTTATGAATCTTTTCACTTATGTGTACAGCAGGAGATAAGTGTGTCCATGGGTGGCTTATAAAATCCATTTGGCATGCGCCGGCCAAACTTATACATGTATCTTCTGGTATTGGCACACGCAGGGCTTTTAAAGTTCTCCTTTAAATGAAAAAGCCTGCTATAATGTGAATTAACTTGAAAAATCTGCACTAATGCCAAAAAGTTCTTCAAAAAGTGTTTTCAAACAGGAGTAAAGATGTAAGAGCTTGAAGTTGGAAGAAGTATGACCAAAATGACCTGGCATGCAAGTGAAATCAAAGAATAAGCTCTCTAGTGAGGCACCTACAGCCGGACACTAGTGCATACTTTGCTGCTGTAGTTGCTAGAGATGTGCATTTTCTTTTGCCGAATTGGAAAATTTCAACAAAATTGTCCAATTCGGCATATTTCGGGGAGCCCAAAAAACGATCGGGATTTTCCTGTTTTTTTCACAAAAATTCATTTTTTGGATTAGTACGTAGAGATGTGAATCGTGTCCTCGATCGTCTTAACGATCGATTTCGGCTGGGAGGGGGAGGGAATCGTATTGTTGCCGTTTGGGGGGGTAAAATATCGTGAAAAATCGTGAAAAATCGTGAAAAATCGTGAAAAATCAAAAAAACGTAAAATCGCAAAACCGGCACATTAAAACCCCCTAAAAACCCACCCCCGACCCTTTAAATTAAATCCCCCACCCTCCCGAACCCCCCCCCAAATGACTTAAATAACCTGCGGGTCCAGTGGGCGGTCCGGAACGGCAGCGGTCCGGAACGGGCTCCTGCTACTGAATCTTGTTGTCTTCAGCCGGCGCCATTTTCCAAAATGGCGCCGAAAAATGGCGGCGGCCATAGACGAACACGATTGGACGGCAGGAGGTCCTTCCGGACCCCCGCTGGACTTTTGGCAAGTCTTGTGGGGGTCAGGAGGCCCCCCCCCAAGCTGGCCAAAAGTTCCTGGAGGTCCAGCGGGGGTCAGGGAGCGATTTCCCGCCGCGAATCGTTTTCGTACGGAAAATGGCGCCGGCAGGAGATCGACTGCAGGAGGTCGTTCAGCGAGGGTTCCGGCGCCTCGCTGAACGACCTCCTGCAGTCGATCTCCTGCCGGCGCCATTTTCCGTACGAAAACGATTCGCGGCGGGAAATCGCTCCCTGACCCCCGCTGGACCTCCAGGAACTTTTGGCCAGCTTGGGGGGGGCCTCCTGACCCCCATAAGACTTGCCAAAAGTCCAGCGGGGGTCCGGAAGGACCTCCTGCCGTCCAATCGTGTTCGTCTATGGCCGCCGCCATTTTTCGGCGCCATTTTGGAAAATGGCGCCGGCTGAAGACAACAAGATTCAGTAGCAGGAGCCCGTTCCGGACCGCTGCCGTTCCGGACCGCCGCTGGACCCGCAGGTTATTTAAGTCATTTGGGGGGGGGGGTTCGGGAGGGTGGGGGATTTAATTTAAAGGGTCGGGGGTGGGTTTTAGGGGGTTTTAGTGTGCCGGCTCACGATTCTAATGATTTATAACGATAAATCGTTAGAATCTCTATTGTATTGTGTTCCATAACGGTTTAAGACGATATTAAAATTATCGGACGATAATTTTAATCGTCCTAAAACGATTCACATCCCTACGCACTAACGGGAGTTAGCGTGCGCTAACAAAAACTAACAAAAAGTACCAAAACATAACGGTTTTTGTTAGCGCACGCTAACGAGGAGTTAGTGCGCACTAATCCAAAAAATGATTTTTTGCGAAAAAAACCCGCAAAAAAACGACCTTTCCTGCGGCGAGTGAAAAATGACACGAACTCAAAAAATGAATCACATCTCCAGTAGTTGCCCATTCAAGATGGCTTACCCTTTGATTTACTTGGCATTCTTTGCCAAATGGCCTTGCATGCAAGATTGTGTTCAAGTTGGGATGCCCAGTGCCAATCTTGCATGCAAGGCCATTTGGGTCACACTCCCTTCAACTTCAAGCACTTCATCCTTACTCTTGCGTTTTGTTAAGTCCTGAGGTGGAGTAAAAGTTCACTCACATTTCTGGTGGCCATGATATTCTATAGCTGTTTCTACCACACTATCCACAGCAATAGTATGACTTTGGCCACCAGAAATGTGAGTTTACTCCTCTGCAGAGCCAAGTAGAAGTTACATTTCTAGTGTAGCTGTCTGTGGTTTGCACCTTCAGCTGAACAAAACATAAGCTATCTTGGGAAGCTTACACGATGGTCATCTGTAGGTTCCAGCTCAAGAGAGCTGACATTGGAAATTTAAGTTCTTCCTGGCTCTGAGGTGCAGTAACATAGAAACATAGAAATGACGGCAGAAGAAGACCAAATGGCCCATCCAGTCTGCCCAGCAAGCTTCACACATTTTTTCTCTCATACTTTTCTGTTTCTCTTAGCTCTTGGTTCTATTTCCCTTCCACCCCCACCTTTAATGTAGAGAGCAGTGATGGAGCTGCATCCAAGTGAAATATCTAGCTTGATTCGTTAGGGGTAGTAGCTGCCGCAATAAGCAAGCTACACCCATGCTTATTTGTTTTACCAAGACTATGTTATACAGCCCTTATTGGTTGTTTTTCTTCTCCCCTGCCATTGAAGCAGGGAGCTATGCTGGATATGCTTGAAGTATCAGTTTATTCTTCTCCCATGCTGTTGAAGCAGAGAGCCATGCTGGATGTGCATCGAAAGTGAAGTATCAGGCACATTTGGTTTGGGGTAGTAACCGCCGTAACAAGCCAGCTACTCCCCGCTTTGTGAGTGCGAACCCTCTTTTCTTCTCCCCTGCCGTTGAAGCAGAGAGCTCTGCTGGATGTGTGAAGTATCAGTTTTATAACAGGGGTTTCAAGCCCAAAAAGCCAGCATTAAAAGCCAGCCAGTACCACACTGGGCAAAACAATAGATAACCTTGGCCACCAGAATTGTAAGTTTAGTTCACCTCAGACCCAGGAATTAAATTTCCAATGTAAGCTCTCTGAGGCAGGCAGCAGTCACAGGTTTTCTTTATTTTCCTGAACAGTTGGACAGTACGCACGCACACAGTGCTAAAGTATGCACTGTTAAGCTTTTGATGTCCACACAGACAGCCTATGCTTTATTCTTCTAATTATAGGTGTCTTCCCAGAAAGCTTATTGTTTTATTTTACTTGCCATTCCTTGTCATAATAGTCTTGAATAAGAGAATGTACCCACAAGTTGGGATGCACAGCACTAACTTCTCATTCATTGCCATTTTGGTAAGATATATCAAGAAAAATCAAAGCATAAGCTCTCTGGGTTGGGCAAATTCAGCTGAGCTGCATGCACTTTGGCACTGTGCATTCAACTTTGACATCCTGTTCAGTTGTAGGTGCCCTCCCCAGAGAGATTATGCTTTGATTTTACTTGCCATTCCTTGCCAAAATGGCCTTGTAAGCAAGAATGTATTCTCTGGAGTGGGCACTTATGGCTAGCTGAACAAAGTGTAAGCTCCCTGGGATGGGCACCTGTAGTAAAACAGTATGTCAAAGTTGATATGCCCAGAGCTGGACTACTGTTCAGCTTTAGCTACCTGCCTCAAGAGCTTACACTGGATATTAAACTCCTGGGTCTGATGTGGTGGACACTTACATTTCTGGTAGCAAAATGTATTCTATTGCTATGTCCGGTCTGAAAGAAGCAGCTAAACATGGCCACCAGAAATGTGAATTAAGTTTTACTCCTATTCTGACTCAGGAATTACATTTCCAGCATTAAGAACATGTACTTTAAGCTATTTGCTCTTTAATGTGCCACTCTGCTTTACTGGGAAATAACTACTGCCTTCTTTTACATGGGAATTACATGATTGCATACTAATTTTAATGCTGGCTTTTTGGGCTTGAAACCCCTGTTATAAACCACATTTAATTTACCACAGAAAAATGCACGCTGAAAGAGGAGTAAAATCCTGCGCTAATATTATTACATCAGCCCTCGCCTTGGTTTGCTTTTCATAGGGCTCCTGTCCTATGCATATCATTAGTTTACTACATAAGTAATACAACTAATGATTTATGTCTGTGCTACAAAATATGTGATAAGTTTTATGAGGTTTTAGTATATTAGCCCTCTCAGATAACTTTCCACAAAAGCACACCCAGGTTTCCTTGCTCTCCGGCAGCCTGCCAGGATTCTTCTATTTCCATCTAACTGCAGTCTGAACATAACAAGCTAAGAATGCCAAGAGAGAACTCCAGTCCTGAACACTTCCAAGAACTCTGCCCTAGGGCCGAACAACAAATACAAAGGCTGGCCTTTGCTAACATAATTAACAGCTAGCACCTCCCCAGGGCTGTTCTTCCTATAAATATTCAGGAGACTCATAAGCAAGTACTGTTCCCTCCATCAAATGGTATTATACGCACCAGTCTTTCAACCGCTTTCTTTGATCAAGCAAACATGAACTTCATATAATATAGCAATAAAACTAACTGAACTGTGGGGGTATATAATTGTACATATAAATCTTGCATTACTAGTCACAGATAATATTAATGTGCAGAAATCAGCATCACTGGTTTCCAAATAAAATTAATGTAATGTTATGCAGTTCTAATTTACCATGCTGAGCACACTTGAAATTATTATCTGGAATTATGGATGTGAATATCTGCTCCCACATTGATTTCAAAGCTCAAGCAAAACTTATAAAGTAGACTCTCAACTTTTCAATTTCTTTTTGCGGTATTTAAAAATCTAAACCAAACTGCTGCATTTTCTTTGCAGCTTTTCATGTAACAGGTACTTAAAGGATTAGCAGTAATAATTGCTGGATGTGTCTTCCTTTGTAGTCAGATGGTAGGATGGCAAGTAAGTAAAGTGTTTTGTTCTACCCATGTTCCAAATGCCAAAAATAGAGGAGGTGAGCAAGCAGACCAGAAAAAGGGAAAATAGCCTCAATAGGGACAGGGATCTGTTGGTATATATGAAGAAGCCACTTTGGTGAGTAATTTTCAAAACCATTCACACAGATTAATAATGATTTACCTATTTAAACTGGTTGTCTGACAATGTCCCTCCCTCAATCTGCCTAAAAGTAAATTTGGTTTTCCATTTCATACGTACTTTTTGTTGAGGGAATCTCAGTTTAGTGGACCCTTGGGCCGACCTGCAGGAGACTGGGAAAAGATGGTCAATGTCTCTAGTAACTGGCAGGCCAGGAGGCAGATGTTCAGGCTGGATGAGAGGTGCTCTTCACCCTGGAAGCTGGTACTCCCCCGGGAGGAGCCCGTAGGAGCCCAACCGCTGGGACTTATGTGGCTTCACCCTTGGAAGCCGAAGCCCCCCCCGGGAGGAGCCCATAGGGGCCTGGCTGCTGGGACTTAGGCAGTAGTGGATCAGGACTGGGAACTGGAACCAGACTAGGATAGTAGGTCAGTACTGTAACTGGGTACGGTTTCTGGAACCAGGCAGGAACTGTAGCAAGACTCGGGTACTAGAACCAGGCAGGAACTGTAGCAAGACTCGGGTACTAGAACCAGGCAGAAACTGTAGCAAGACTCGGGTACTAGAACCAGGCAGGAACTGTAGCAAGACTCGGGTACTAGAACCAGGCAGGAACTGTAGCAAGACTCGGGTACTAGAACCAGGCAGAAACTGTAGCAGGCAAGCAGGAACCAAGCAGGTACTGTAGCAGGCAAGCAGGAACGGAGCGAGTAGCAAGGCAGCTCACTCCGCGGCGTCTGACCTCAGGAATTGGGCGGAGTCACCACTGGCGGGAAATGGCCTAGAAAAGCAGCCAAGTGGCGCGCGCGCACGCCTAGAGACAGGGCGTTCATGGAAGGCTTCCCGGCGGCATGACCCTCACAGGGACGCTGCTGAACAGGCCAGGAACTAGGCTAATGAAAGCGGGAACAGGTCCAGGAACACGGAGGTAAAGGTCTGGTCGCGGCGCTCGCAGCCAGAACCGCAACACTTTTAGATCAATTTTGGGCAGTTTGTTCCTGGGGAAGTGACCGGCGAGCCTGACTAAAGTGTGGAAAAATAGTGGAAACTATTCCAGAAAACAAAATCTCAGAGTGGATAGAAAGACATGGTTTAATGGAACACAGTCAGCATGGATTTACCCAAGAGAAGTCATGCCTCACAAATCTGCTTCATTTTTTTTGAAGAGGTTAATAAACATGCGGACAAAGGTTAACCGGTAGATGTAGTTTATTTGGATTTTCAGAATGGGTTTGACAAAGTCCCTCATGAGAGACTTCAAAAAAACCTAAAAGTCATGGGATAGGAGGAGATGTCCTTTCCTGGATTACAAACTGATTAAAAGACAGGAAACAGAGAGTAGGATTAAATTCTCAATTTTCAGAGTGGAAAAAATTTAAACAGTGGAATATCTCAGGGATCTGTACTTGGACTGGTGCTCTGCTTTTCAATATATTTATAAATGATCTGGAACCCCCATTTTCCACATACACAACGTTTTAAAAATCTAGCCAATTATGCCTTAATGCCTCTGCATCACTCCATGGTGAGACTTTACCTTGAGTACTGTGTACAATTCTGGTTGCCACATCTCAAAAAAGATATAGTTGCACTGAGAAGGTACAGCGAAAGGTAACCAAAATGATATAGAGGATGGAACAGCTCCCCTATAAGGAAAGGTTAAAGAGGTTAGGGCTGTTCATCTTGAAGAAGAGATGCTTGAAAGGGGATATGATAGAAGTCTATAAAATCATGAGAGGTCTAGAATGGGTAAATGTGAATTGGTTATTTACTCTTTCGGATAATAAAGGAACTAGGGGGGACTCCATGAAGTTAGCAAGTAGCACATTTAAAACTAATCGGAAAAAATTATTTTTCACTCATAGCACAATTAAGCTCTGGGATTTGCTGCCAGAAATGTGGTTGGGGCAGTTAGTGTAGCTGGGTTTAATAAAGGTTTGGATAAGTTCTTGGAGAAGTCCATTAATTGCTATTAATCAAGCTGAATTAGGGTATGGCCCCTGCTATTAATTGCATTAGTAGCATGGGATTCACTTAATGTTTTGGGTACTTGCCAGGTACTTGTAGCCTGGATTGGCCACTGTTGGAAACAGGATGCTGGGCTTGATGGACATAAGAACATGCCATACTGGGTCAGACCAAGGGTCCATCAAGCCCAGCATCCTGTTTCCAACAGTGGCCAATCCAGGCCATAAGAACCTGGCAAGTACCCAAAAACTAAGTCTATTCCATGTTATCGTTGCTAGTAATAGCAGTGGCTATTTTCTAAGTTAACATAATTAATAGCAGGTAATGGCCTTCTCCTCCAAGAACTTATCCAATCCTTTTTTCAACACAGCTATACTAACTGCACTAACCACATCCTCTGGCAACACAGTCCAGAGTTTAATTGTGCATTACGTAAAAAAGAACTTTCTCCGATTAGTTTTAAATGTGCCACATGCTAACTTCATGGAGTGCCCCCTAGTCTTTCTATTATCCGAAAGAGTAAATAACCGATTCACATCTACCTGTTCTAGACCTCTCATGATTTTAATCATCTCTATCATATCCCCCCTCAGCTGTCTCTTCTCCAAGCTGAAAAGTCCTAACCTCTAGTCTTTCCTCATAGGGGAGCTGTTCCATTCCCCTTATCATTTTGGTAGCCCTTCTCTGTACCTTCTCCATCGCAATTATATCTTTTTTGAGATGTGGCGACCAGAATTGTACACAGTATTCAAGGTGCGGTCTCACCATGGAGCGATACAGAGGCATTATGACATTTTCCGTTTTATTCACCATTCCCTTTCTAATAATTCCCAACATTCTGTTTGCTTTTTTGACTGATGCAGCACGCTGAACCGACAATTTCAATGTGTTATCCACTATGACGCCTAAATCTCTTTCTTGGATTGTAGAACCTAATATGGAACCTAACATTATGTAACTATAGCATGGGTTATTTTTCCCTATATGCATCACCTTGCACTTATCCACATTAAATTTCATCTGCCATTTTGATGTCCAATTTTCCAGTCTCACAAGGTCTTCCTGCAATTTATCACAATCTGCTTGTGATTTAACTACTCTGAAAAATGTTGTATCATCTGCAAATTTGATTACCTCACTCTTTGTATTTCTTTCTTGATCATTTATAAATATATTGAAAAGTAAGGGTCCCAATACAGATCCCTGAGGCACTCCACTGCCCACTCCCTTGCACTGAGAAAATTGTCCATTTAATCCTACTCTCTGTTTCCTGTCTTTTAGCCAGTTTGCAATCCACGAAAGGACATCACCACCTATCCCATGACTTTTTACTTTTCCTTGAAGCCTCTCATGAGGAACTTTGTCAAATGCCTTCTGAAAATCCAAGTATACTACATCTCCCGGTTCACCTTTATCCACATGTTTATTAACTCCTTCAAAAAAGTGAAGCAGATTTGTGAGGCAAGACTTGCCTTGGGTAAAGCCATGCTGACTTTGTTCCATTAAACCATGTCTTTCTATATGTTCTGTGATTTTGATGTTTAGAACACTTTCCACTATTTTTCCTGGCACTTAAGTCAGGCTAACTGGTCTGTAGTTTCCCGGATCGCCCCTGGAGCCCTTTTTAAATATTGGGGTTATATTAGCTATCCTCCAGTCTTCAGGTACAATGGATGATTTTAATGATAGGTTACAAATTTTTACTAATAGGTCTGAAATTTAATTTTTGAGTTCCTTCAGAACTCTGGGGTGTATACCATCTGGTCCAGGTGATTTACTACTCTTCAGTTTGTCAATGAGGTCTACCACATCTTCTAGGTTCACCGTCATTTGATTCAGTCCATCTGAATCATTACACATGAAAACCTTCTCCAGTACGGGTACCTCCCCAACATCTTCTTCAGTAAACACCGAAGCAAAGAAATCATTTAATCTTTCCATGATGGCCTTATCTTCTCTAAGTGCCCCTTTAACCCCTCGATCATCTAATGGATCCGCGGTCTGACCCAGTATTGCAACTTCTTATGTTCCTATGTTCTTCTGTTTTAGGCAGGATTGGAAAGTAACACAAATATGTTGTATTTTCAAATGCTGGCATGTTTTTTTTTCCCTCTAAGAAAAATCTGCCCTTGCCCAAAGCAGGTGCAGAAGACCATGATTAATGTATCTATGGCAAGTTTTAAAGGTGAAGTACATGTGTATTTTCCCTTGGAAATTTGGTGCAAAGTCATATGGGTAAAATGTACCCAAAGACTATATAGGAAAGCGGACAGTTTCAAAAATTGTCTTTTAATGAAAAGGAAAATGGAAGTATTTAATGAAACTGAGAGACAAACGCAATTGATGTGGATCAATTTTCACATTTTATATTTGAGCGGTGTTCAATGATCCGGTTTTTAATCATGCGGAATATTTTGCCTACATACAGTTTTTTACAGGGGCAGCTAATGACATAGACCACCCCTGTCGATGTACAGTCCAAGGACCCGTATTGCACGAAATTTTTCTTTGTGGTCGGTTGTGTAAAAACTGATACGGAAAATGTCAAAGAACATACCGAACATTTGCCACAGGGCTTATGTCCCGTCCCAGTTTTGACAGTGTAATGTCAGATTGGTAACCAGAATGAACCAGCATGTCCCAAAGGTTTTTACCGCGACAGTAGGTTAACCTGAATGAACTGTTGAAAATAGTGTGTAGTGACAGAGCTGTCCAATGTTTACGTATAATGCTTGTGATTGTGTTACTCATAGTGGAAAAAGGCAAAATGCAATTTACAGCATTGTCAGAATTTTGTCGTGGTAAAAATAACCAGTCCCGGTTCACATAAAGTGCTCGTTTATAAGCTCGCTTCAAAATTCTATGCGGGTACCTCCTTGCGCTGAACCAGGCCATCATCTGCTTAGCTTGTATTATGAACTTATTCCTGGAAGTGCATAGCCGGCGCAATCTGAGAAATTGACCGGTTGGAATATTATTTTTGAGAAAACGTGGATGGTAGCTATCAAAATTCAAAAGAGTATTACGGTCTGTGTCTTTTCGAAAAATTGAAGTGGAAAAACCTTCGCTGTTAAGGGTGATACAGATGTCAAGAAAAGAAATATGATCAGGATGGATATTAAAATTAAACTGTAAATTGGGATTGCAGTTGTTAAGCCAGTCCAAAAAACCAAAAAAACTGAATATCAGATCCTAACCATATAAGAAAGATGTCGTCTATATATCTTAACCATAGATGTATAAATGTGGACCACTCAGAGGGATAGACATGTTCCTTCTCAAATGCTGCGACGTAAAGGCACTCAAGGCTTGGGGCCATAGTGGCACCCACAGCCGTACCTTTTACTTGTTGGTAAAAAATCCAATTGAAGGTAAAGTAATTTTTAGTCAGGGCAATATGGGCCAAGTCTAATAAAAAGGTAGTGGGAACTCGAATATGGCCAGTGTGTAAGTCTAATGTATGTTTAATGAACTTCAGAGCCTCCTCCTGGAGGATATTTGAGTATAACAACACAATATCTAATGTAACCAAGTAACATGGTTGTGGTGGAATGAATGATAAGGTCATTCAATATTGTGATCAAGTGTGTGGTGTCTTTTACATAAGATTTACTTAGGGGAACAAATGGTCTAAGAAAAATGTCCACAAAAACGGATAATGGCTCTAAAACAGACCCTATCCCTGACACAATAGGGCGGCCAGGGAGGTTATGTAAAGTTTTGTGTATTTTAGGCAGGATGTAGAATACTGGGATCACTGGAAATTCAGCTGTTAAAAATTGAGCTTCACAAGTAGTTATCAAGTGCCGATCAGCTGCCTCCTGCACCAGAGAATAGATGCTTTTAACCCAGGCGTGGGATCATGTTCCAGGGGGCAATAAAAAGAAATATCACTAAGTTGGCATATAACATCTGCCTCATAATCAGATTTATTCAAAATCACAATGCTTCCGCCCTTGTCCGCCGGTTTTATTACTATATTGGGATAATCTGCTAACGATCTGATAGCTGCCCTTTCATCCTTGGACAGGTTGAAGAAGACATAATCCCAAGCCAATTTTAGATCATTCACTTCAGAGAGAACCAGTCTTTCAAAAACAACTATAGATGGGTCCGTAGGGACCAGGGGGACCCATCGGTATTTAGTATATACCAGAGACTGATCCTGGGATGTTGGGAAAACTGAGAAAAAGGACTTCAATTTGAATGATCTAAAAAACAGGTACTGCTGCACTTGTACATCAAAATTATCATGCTTAATTGTTGGGACGAATGATAGTCCTTTCTCCAACACCCTGGCTTCTATAGCTGATACAGGTCGGGAGGACAAAATAAATATCACGTCAGTTTTATTAGGATTTATTTCCATGGATCCTGTTGTTGATATGTGGCCCGAGTCACCTGTTGGGATTGCTGGGGGGCAGGCCATCCACAGGACCGGGGATTTCGATAATTCTGATGTAGTGAAGTTGCCACTAAAAAAGAGGATGATGCAGATGAGAATGACAGCATGACTAGTGGAAAAATGGTTCTTGAAGGAGGTAACATTGTAGTTGCTGTTCATTCTTCTTGATGTACCAGGGGTCCTCCTTCCTCCCCCGATGAGTCATCTGAAGAGGACTGGGCAAAGGTTAATGACTTTTTCTGAGTACGATTGGTGGGCATCCATGAGTAGACGTATCCTTTTTTATAGTCATACTCGTCTCTCTGAAATTTCTTAAACTTAACCACTTTCAAGTCACTCTTGAATTTCTCAGGATTCTCTTTGAACTCTGCTAACTGGTGATCAAGGGCTTTTACAGCCATGAGCAGGGGCGGATTGTGGGAAAATAGTGGCCCGGGGGATTTTTCTTCATACTGGCCCATGGGTACCCAATTACATATACAATATAATTTACATATATAATTTACATATAATTTACATATATATGTACACACCCCTATATTTCGGTATGGTCCTCCCATATCAACACAGTACTATTTGCCAACACTCAAAGAATAACAACCCCACCTATGAAAAAGAATACCCCAAATATTACACCAGAATCTAAAATATCAATACACCTCCTATCAGGAAAACAGAACAGGCCAAGCTACTACAGATCCCTACAGAGAAACCACATGCTAAAAGAATGCTTCATCTCAGTCTTTGCATGCAGAACAAGCCAGCTACTCCCCGCTTTGTGAGTGCGAACCCTCTTTTCTTCTCCCCTGCCGTTGAAGCAGAGAGCTCTGCTGGATGTGTGAAGTATCAGTTTTATAACAGGGGTTTCAAGCCCAAAAAGCCAGCATTAAAAGCCAGCCAGTACCACACTGGGCAAAACAATAGATAACCTTGGCCACCAGAATTGTAAGTTTAGTTCACCTCAGACCCAGGAATTAAATTTCCAATGTAAGCTCTCTGAGGCAGGCAGCAGTCACAGGTTTTCTTTATTTTCCTGAACAGTTGGACAGTACGCACGCACACAGTGCTAAAGTATGCACTGTTAAGCTTTTGATGTCCACACAGACAGCCTATGCTTTATTCTTCTAATTATAGGTGTCTTCCCAGAAAGCTTATTGTTTTATTTTACTTGCCATTCCTTGTCATAATAGTCTTGAATAAGAGAATGTACCCACAAGTTGGGATGCACAGCACTAACTTCTCATTCATTGCCATTTTGGTAAGGTATATCAAGAAAAATCAAAGCATAAGCTCTCTGGGTTGGGCAAATTCAGCTGAGCTGCATGCACTTTGGCACTGTGCATTCAACTTTGACATCCTGTTCAGTTGTAGGTGCCCTCCCCAGAGAGATTATGCTTTGATTTTACTTGCCATTCCTTGCCAAAATGGCCTTGTAAGCAAGAATGTATTCTCTGGAGTGGGCACTTATGGCTAGCTGAACAAAGTGTAAGCTCCCTGGGATGGGCACCTGTAGTAAAACAGTATGTCAAAGTTGATATGCCCAGAGCTGGACTACTGTTCAGCTTTAGCTACCTGCCTCAAGAGCTTACACTGGATATTAAACTCCTGGGTCTGATGTGGTGGACACTTACATTTCTGGTAGCAAAATGTATTCTATTGCTATGTCCGGTCTGAAAGAAGCAGCTAAACATGGCCACCAGAAATGTGAATTAAGTTTTACTCCTATGCTTCATGCTTCATCTCAGTCTTTGCATGCAGAACACAAACTCTCACCAAATACAGAATACAAAATGAAGTAGCACAAATGTCAAAAACTGAAATGGAAACTCCAAGAAGGCAGACTCCATGTATTAACAATAGAAAAATAGAACCACTATTCCTCATAAAACAAATAAAATCAAGAAACATAAAGCATCAGTTATAATAGTAAAACCATAATAAAAGAATATTTTAAAACTACTGATAAATATAATTTCTATTAATTAAAATCATATACATTTTTACAATGTTCCAAACACTAATAAAATATTTCAAAACAGCACATATATCAAATAACATTCAATAATTAAAACTAATAAGGATTTTAAAAAGCCCCTGCTGTCCCCTTCTGTGGGAGCTCTTTATTTCCAGTCACCCTGATATTGTCGAGGATTAGGAGGTTATCCTCTCTCTCTCACAAATACTCACATGTCCATTCTCTCTCACACATACATTGTGACATACATACACATTCATGCTCTTATACCCACCATAACTTCTCGCTCACACTGACACTGACACACTCTCAGGCTCTAAGACACTTCCCCTCCACACACACACACCCCCACACACAAACTCTTGCTTCCTTGGATTTTCTCATACACACTCATGCTCTCACACACACACACACTGACCCCCAGGCAGGCTCCCATTCATTTTCACACCACTCCCTCCCCATCCCCCAGGCATGCACACATTCATTCTCACACACAGACCCCCAGGCAGGCACCCATGCATTTTCACACCACTCCCGTTCCATCCTCCAGGCAGGCACCAATTCATTCTCACACACACAGACCCCCAAGCAGGCACCCATGCATTCACACACATACACCCCCAGGCAGAGTCCCATTCATACACATGCACACACTAAAGGCAGACCCCCTCTCTTTCTTTTGCCAACAACTTCGGAACCTCTCTCATTCCTCTGCTGCCACTGTCACTGCTGCCGCATAGCTATTGGGGAGGTGCCGATTGCTGCTACTGACATTGAAGCCCATTCTGCTGCCTCCTCTGTGCAGGCCCTGTGGGCTTCCACTTTCTCCATGCTGATCTCGTACATTGTGAGATCCGCATAGAGAAAGTGCTATTCTTGCACATTCCCAATGATTACATGTGCCAATCACTAAAAAGTAATTTTTTTTTTTTTTTTACCTTTGCTGGCTGATCTTAGTTTTCTAATCGGTTGGTCACAGGCTTTTTTTTTCCACCTTCCCTTCCTTTTTTTCTATTTCTTTTCTCTCCATCTTCTTCCCTCAAACATACGCTCAGGTTCTCATTCTCACATGCATTTCTCTTTCTCACACACACACAGGCTCTCACTGGCACATGCTCTCTCTCATACAATCATTCATACACACAGCCTCTCACTGTCACATGCTGTCTCTCATACAATCATTCATACACACAGGCTCTCACAGTCACATGCTCTCTCTCATACAATCATTCATACATACAGGCTCTCACTCACACATGCTGTCTCTCTCACACACACAGAGGCTCTCACATGCTGTCTCTGCAACATTCAGATCCTCACTCCCACACACAATTTCTCAACTCATCTCATACACGCACACACACACTCTCTACAGACCCTCAGCCTCTCTCTCACCTCTGTGCCTCCTCTTCGCGGGTCGCCGTAGGATGGGCTCTGCAGCGGCCCTGATCTTCTTGGGCCGCGGCGGCCCTGCTACCGGGCCTCTTCCTCTTCTCGGGCTGCGGCGGCCCTGCTACTGGCCCTCTTCCTCTTCTCGGACCGCTGCTCCTCTTCTGCACGCACTGATGCTCCTCCTCCTTCTTGCCCACGTGGCTCCGGCAACGTTTACTTCCGGGGCCGCACAAGCAGGAAGGAGGAGGAGCATCGGCGTGTTTAAACGCGATCTTTTTCTTCGGGCCATGGAGATGTGAGCCTCACCACGGCCCTGCCCATCTGTCTGTCGCTGCTCAGCGGCCGCCTGTGCCTCCTTGCGCCCGGGGGCATTGCCTCCCCTCGGGATACCACTGCTCGCGGCGCCCTCTAATACTTTGGTTGGAAACTTTATAATACAAAAAAAAAAAAATCACGTGATAGGAGTGACCAGCCCACCGGGGGAAGCCCGATCCCCCGATAGGTCAATCCGCCCCTGGCCATGAGTAAGAGGCAACATCAGTAAATATGACAAAAAGATGGCAACAAATCAAGCAAAAACTATCCCTTTATACTAAATGTGAATGTAAGCATTGGAACTAGCCATGAAGGTGTGGGAAATATATGGGAAAATACAACTGGAATTCATGTTTTTGTTAGTTTCTAAAGCTCACGCTTGACTTTTTTCATGTTCAGTGTACAGTGGTGGGAGAAGGATGACAAAATCTAGACTATTTGGAAATGGGTTTACTTTTTGTATTTCCACTCATTATGTTGAGTTTGCTAATGTATTGAATGCTTTAAGAGGTCCACATTCAGTGCCAATTAGATAAGTTTCAATTTAAATATCTGGCTGAGTGGCAATGGCAGAATATCTGCCCAGGATCAGAAGCCACCCACTTAGCTGGAAAACCACTAATATGGCTAAATAGCTGGCTAAATGGTGGGTGGGTCTTGGCATAACTGGGATGAGTTGAGTTAACTGGATCAATTATCCTGCTAATTCTGGTAGCGCCGGATAAACTTATGTAGCTAACTTTTTGATAGCTGGGTATATGCATCAGGTGGCCTCGCCACTGACTATCCCGATTAAGGGCTGGATTTTCAAAAGGTTACGCACGCCGGGCCTATTTTCAAAAGGCCCGGAGACTCGTGTAAAGACCCGGGACGCGTGTAAGTCCCGGGGCTTGCAAAAAGGGGTGGGGGGTGGGGCAGTCTGGGGGCAGGGCGGGCCGTGGTCAGAGGCTCCCGGCACAGCGCGCCGGCAGTTGCCCGGCACACGCAACCTACTTCAGCCCCAGGGCTGATGTAAGTTTTAAAACAAAAAAAAAGAAAGAAGAAAAAGGTAGGGGGGAAAGGGCGGGGGAGGTAGGGGAAGGGAAGGTGGGGTGGGGGGTAGGGAAGTTCCCTCCGAGGCCGCTACGATTTCAGAGCGGCCTGGGAGGGAACAGGGGAAGGCAGCGCAACTTGGCTCGGGCTCGGCGCACGCAAGGTGCACAATTGGGCACCCCGTTGCGCTCGCTGACCCCCAATTTTATAACATGCCTGCGCAAGTTTGAAAATCTATTCCTAAGTTAAGCCGGATACGTTTAAATGGCTTAACTAGCCCGGCCGAATAGCAGCTAAATATGGACCTCTAAGGACAAACTGATGCTACCAAAAACAATGAACTACGACAGACAGAGGTAGACTGCTGAAAAGCCTTCAGGTTCTTATTAGCATTCAGCAATGAAAAATTGGATCTGATGAAAAAACCTAGACGAAGTATCTTCACAAACTATAAAAATGCAGGCTTGAAAAGACACAGCTTTATTTAATGTTAAGGATTTCCCACTGCTAAGCCTTTAAGTTCGGCTATAAAAGAAAAAGCTGAACTAGAATCTGGGTAAATTTAGCCAAATATTCAGCTGGACTTGTCTTCTGCTGAATATACTCAGCTAAAGATATTTGGATAAATGTATCTGGATAACTTTAGCTATACCACTGAATAACTTGACTTGAATAACTAGAAACCTAACCAGCTACATTCAATACATAGCTAGTTAAATAAAAATTAAATTCCACAGGCAACAGGCCTGATCCCTCATCCCACCCACCTCCAAAATACTTACAAAAAAATATCATGATAGGACCCACTCCATCCTTCAAACATTAAGAACAATTGCAGGCCATAGTAGCTCTAAGCTCTTCCCCACAGTGTTAAAATAAAAAAGCTTGCTCTATGTGCCCTTCTGCCTCACCCAAAATTCCTACTCCAACCATTATGACTGATGTGGAATGCCTCAAATCTCCAAGGCCAAGCCAGAAAACAGTAGTCTGACCACACTGCCAGCTGCGTCCCGTGGTTCTGACACAACCATACTGGTAGTGCATGCTGCCAGCAATGCTGTCAGAGCAACATTGGCACTGGCATGTGGTCAGCAACACAGTAAGACTCTACCATCTCCCTGCTCAGTCCTTGGAGATGTGGCAGATCACAGGTGGGTTGGAAGGATAGGTGTAAAGATCTGGGGGGAGGCAGCAGGAAGGAAGGTACTTGGAATCTACCCTTTCATTTTCATATCTGGAAGTGGGAGCCTACAAATTATTTTAAGTATTCGGGGGGAAGTTCCATATTTTTGTGGGTGGAGAACTGAGCCTGTTGCCCCCAAGTTGTTTTTTTTTTTTCTTTTCTTAACCAGCAATATGTTGAAAATAGCCACTTAGGTTTAAAGCTATATAATTTAATTTGATTTTTTTTTTGTATTTACTTTCTTCCTGTCTAGTCTGCCACTTCAAAGCAGATTACATTCAGGTACCATTGATATTTCCCTGTCCACAGAGGGCTTACAATTTAAGAGAGTCATTTGCTAAGTTGCAGTATTTTTCCCAGAGAGGAAAGGTGGCATTGGGAAGAAGAGAAGGAGCCCTAGAAAATGTGTAGAACAGGGAGGACCTGGCAGGGAGATATGAGAGGATATTTGAAGAAGGGACAGAGAGGGGTACTAAATGGAAGGGAGGGAGGGAGCATAGAACGTAGATGCAGAGTTGAGATGGTGTTAAAGGTGGAGATGGAAGATGGAAGAAATGCACGTGTGGAGGAATGTGGCAGATGAAAGGATAATACTGACTGGGAGGAGGTGAGACGGGGGAATTTGCAGTGAGATTGAGCAGGGTGGGAAGTGAGAGACAGGATTGAGTGGGGGTGGCGGAGATCAATTGTGTCGAGTTCTATTTGGTGTGCATTGAGGATCGAACAAACTTAAAAATGTGCCGTGAAATAAAAAAGGTTGAGAAGCACTGGGCTAGAAGGACCCGGAGGCACCAGATCCTGCTATGTCCAAGTTAAAATGGTGCTGGCTGGGTTTGTACTTATGCTCCTATCAAAGAGAGACTTATCAGGAAATTAAAAAGTCCTGGGATAGGAGGCAATGTCCTACTGTGGTTTGCAAACTGGTTAAACAATAAGAAACAGAGAGTAGGACTAAATGGAAAGTTTTCTCAGTGGAGGAAGGTAAATAAAGAAGAGCTTGAGGATCTGTACTAGGACTGGAGATTTTTAATATAATGAACTAGAAAAGGGAGCAATGAGTGAGGTGATCACATTTTCAGAAGACACAAAATAATTTCATGGTGTTAAATCACAGGTGGATTCTGAGAAATTGCAGGAGGCCCTTGCAAGACTGGGAGACTGGGTATCCAAATTGAAGATGAAATTTAATGCAGACAATTGCAAAGTGATGCACATAGGGACAAATAATCCAAACTGTAGTTGCATGATGTTAGGTTCCATATTAGGAGTCACCACCAAGGACAGGGATCTAGGTATCATCATGGACAATACATTGAAATTCTCAGCTCACTGTCCATTGGTGGTCAAAAAAGCAAATAAAAATAAGAAATGGAGAATACAACAGAATATCAAATTACTCTGTATTGCTCCATGGTGTGACTGCACCTAGAGTAGCATATGCAAATTTGGTTGCTGCATGTCAAAAAAGATATAGATAATAGGTAGAGAGAATAGTGACCAAAATGATAAAGGGAATCCTCTATGAGGAATAGCTAATAAGGATAGGGCTTTTCAGCTTGAAGAAGAGATGTCTGAAGGGAGATATGATAGAGGTCTATGAAATAAAAAATGGATTGGAACAGGTAAATGGAAATTGGCTGTTTAGTCTTTTTATTGTTTTTGAAAGTGTAAAGGACACTCCATGAAGTTAATAAGTAGTACATTTAAAACAAATTGGAGATAGTTTTTCACTCAATGCACTATTAAATTCTGGAATTCATTCTTGGAGGAACTAAACTACAAACATGTGATTTTTTGTTTTGTTTTGAATTCAACAGCACAGACCTTATTTAGAAGGGGGACATTTTTTTCTTAATTGCTTTTGCTCTCTTTATTTTTGAAAAATGGATATTTTGCATTGTTGTTTTGTTCGTTAGGTATTATTACTGTTTAGGTTTAGAAAGGAATAGTAGAAGGGAAAGGGTTGTGTTGCTATAGATTTTATTTCTTCTGCCTTTACAGTAAATAGTTCAAAGGGAAAGTGTTTGAAGCCTTGGCAATAGAAAGGAGCTCATTATCTGTGTTAATTGTATCAGGGTGTGAGTTCTGTATATAAGTCAGTCAAGCTGAGAAAGATCTGCAATTCTTAGATGAGCTGAAATACATACAGGTATGTTTTTGGCTTGAATTCAACTGCTGAGATCTTATTTGGAAGGGGGATATTTTGTCTTAATTGCTTTTGTTTTTTTTAATTTAAAAATGGATATTTTGCATTGCTTTCTTCCCCTTCGTGACTGCTTTTAGGAAGGCAACATCACTGGGTGCTGGCTTCTAGGCAGGAATGAACTTATCACTATCACTATAAACCAACTAACTTCTTCTTATTTTCTCCCTCATATCTCGGTGGATTAACAGTTTTGGCCCAGGAGAAATGCTTTAACCCTGTCCTGTGAACTACCCCACTGTCCAACACAAGGGCATATCTAACTGCTCTTCTCCGCCTTCTCTTCTACAGGTGATAGAGAATACCCACTCAAAACCTGGCTCATGATCCTACTGGCTAACCCACAGACCACTGCAGATGTTTGCTACAACAGGGACCATCAGCAGATTAGGGTAGTCATTGAGAGAATCTTTGGCCTACTCAAAATACATTTCTGCTGCCTGGTCAAAATCTGGGGGATGCCTTCTCTACATATCTCCCAAGGTCTGTGAGATCTTTCTAGCCTACTGCATGCTTCATAACCTGGCAAAAACCAGAGGTCTGTCACCTTCTGAGGGACTAGATGATCATTTAGATGAAGAGGTTGAGGAGGAAGAAGAGTTGGGTCAGGAAGAATTGCAGGAGATACATCGCCAAAGTCAATGGTAGACTATAGAGGAAACAAAAATTCTGATACAAAGACATTTTAGATGGTAAATGTGCTTATATTTACTTGGTATGGTCAATATGATGAATAATATATTAAATGAAATTAGAACTTCCTTGGCTGCCCCCTTTTTCAGAGTGGGGGGAGCTTTATTGTTTTTGATTTACAATTCTGGTACTCCTCCACAATTGTGCTCTGTTGTGCTGATGCTGCTATCACAGGGCATAGGATCTGAGTGCAGTGGTACATCAATGGAGGTGATGAAGGGGCTTGCAGAGCTCAGAGTCAGTCAAGAAGATGGACTGGCAGCTGCGGTGGGCCTTTCCTCCTCAGCCACCTGTTACCTCAGAGGGTTGGGAGCATCTTTCTGTGGTAGTGGTAGTGGTGATGCTGCAGGCTGCATGGGCGAAGGTGGTGGTGGTGGTAGCTTTAGGAAGTGTTACCATGAAGGGAGGAGGTAGAGACGTAGGTGAAGCAATCAAAGGGGCAGGAAGTCACCATCTAGCCTGGTGATTCTGTAAATGTTGGTGGGGGCTGCATCAAGGTAGCCATAATATAATATGTGGCTGTCAGGGGGTATTCTCTGCAGCATCTCCCTCCACAGAGCATATAGAAAGAAATGGTTTAATGGAACACAGTCAGCATGTCACAGTCACAAATCTACTTCACAGTCACAGTCACAAATCTACTTCACTTTTTGAAGGGGTTAATAAACATGTGGATAAAGATGAACAGGTATATATAGGGTATTTTGATATTCAGAAGGCATTTGACAAGGCTTCTAAAAGTCGTGGATTAGGACACAATATCCTTTTGTGGATTACAAACTGGTTAAAAGACAGGAAACAGAGTAGGATTAAATTGTCAATTTTCTAAATGGAAAAGGGTAAACAGTGGAGTGCCTCAGAAATCTGTACTTGGACCAGTGTTTTTCAATATATTTATAAATGATCTGGAAAGGATCTCTTTCTTGGGTTGTAGCACCTAATATGGAACCTAACATTGTGTAACTATAGCATGGGTTATTTTTCCCTATATGCATCACCTTGCACTTATCCACATTAAATTTCATCTGCCATTTTGATGCCCAATTTTCCAGTCTCACAAGTCCTTCCTGCAATTTATCACAATCTGCTTATGATTTAACTACTCTGAACAATTTTGTATCATCTGCAAATTTGATTATCTCACTCATTGTATTTCTTTCCAGATCATTTATAAATATATTGAACAGTAAGGGTCCCAATACAGATCCCTGAGGCACTCCACTGCCCACTCCCTTCCACCGAGAAAATTGTCCATTTAATCCTACTCTCTGTTTCCTGACTTTTAGCCAGTTTGCAATCCACGAAAGGACATCGCCACCTATCCCATGACTTTTTACTTTTCCTAGAAGCCTCTCATGAGGGACTTTGTCAAACGCCTTCTGAAAATCCAAGTATATTACATCTACCGGTTCACCTTTATCCACATGTTTATTAACTCCTTCAAAAAAGTGAAGCAGATTTGTGAGGCAAGACTTACCTTGGCTAAAGCCATGCTGACTTTGTTCCATTAAAACATGTCTTCTAGGGCAAACTTTAGAATTAGAAAGATTCCTGGAGGAGCGCAGATCCCAGGATGGAGTACCAGAACCCTCCATTTGAAGAGTTGTTTGTTTGTTCGATATATTAAAATGTTGTATTACTTCTGTTTATATATGATATGACCCAGATATGGTTATTATTATGATTTAAGGTTTGCTCAACAGGCTCCAATAATTTGTTTGGTCTTTAAAGGAAACTAGGAAACTAGGAATGTGAAAAGATTATTATGTTTTTTATTTGTACTGTAACACTCTATAAGCCTAGTGTTTCCATGAAAATTCAATCCTGTCAGGGTATTGAATACTAATTTGTTTTTCGTTTTTGTAAAAATGGAAATTCAATAAATAAAGAATTAAAAAAAAAAACAAAAAAAACAAAAAACATGTCTTCTATATGTTCTGTAATTTTGATGTTTAGAACACTTTCTACTATTTTTCCTGGCACTGAAGTCAGGCTAACCGGTCTGTAGTTTCCCGGATCGCCCCTGGAGCCCTTTTTAAATATTGGGGTTACATTAGCTATCCTCCAGTCTTCAGGTACAATGGATGATTTTAATGATAGGTTACAATTTTTTACTAATAGGTCTGAAATTTCATTTCTTAGTTCCTTCAGAACTCTGGGGTGTATACCATCCGGTCCAGGTGATTTACTACTCTTCAGTTTGTCAAGCAGGTCTACCACATCTTCTAGGTTCACCGTGATTTGATTCAGTCCATCTGAATCATTACCCATGAAAACCCCTCGATCATCTAATGGTCCAACTGACTCCCTCACAGGCTTTCTGCTTTGGATATATTTTAAAAAGTTTTTACTGTGAGTTTTTGCCTCTATGGCCAACTTCTTTTCAAATTCTCTCTTAGCCTGTCTTATCAATGTCTTACATTTAACTTGACAACATTTATGCATTATCCTATTTTCTTCTGTTGGATCCTTCTTCCAATTTTTGAATGAAGATCTTTTGGCTAAAATAGCATCTTTCACCTCCCCTTTTAACCATGCCAGTAATCATTTTGCCTTCTTTCCACCTTTCTTAATGTGTGGAATACATCTGAACTGTGCTTCTAGGATGGCATTTTTTAACAATGACCACGCCTCTTGCACAGTTTTTACTTTTTTAGCTGCTCCTTTCAGTTTTTTTCTAACAATTTTTCTCATTTTATCAAAGTTTCCCTTTTGAAAGTTTAGCACGAGAGCCATGGCTTTGCATACTGTTCCTCTTCCAGTCATTAATTCAAATTTGATCATATTATGATCACTATTGCCAAGTGGCCCCACCACGGTTACCTCTCTCACCAAATCCTGTGCTCCACTGAGAATTAGGTCTAAAATTGCTCCCTCTCTCGTCGGTTCCTGAAACAATTGCTCCATAAAGCTATCATTTATTCCATCCAGGAACTTTATCTTTCTAGCGTGTCCCGATGATACATTTACCCAGTCAATATTGGGGTAATTGAAGTTTAGTCCAAACAATGTGGAACCCAAAAGATTATAAATAATAGCCTAAGAAGGTGTCAGCAAGCCTGACGTTGTGTGACTTATAAAAAAGACACCAACCGGTCTTCTCAATCATTCACCTTCATGATTTTTTAATGCTTCAAAAATCATTTTTATAAATTTTTTAATCTTTTTTACTTAAAATAGTCCTCCATCCATAGAGACTTCAATGACTATAACTATAATCTCTATGGATGGAGGACTATTTTTAGTAAAAAAGATAAAAAAAAGTTATAAAAATGATTTTTGAAGCATTAAAAAATGATGAAGGTGAATGATTGAGAAGACCAGTTGGTGTCTTTTTTATAAGTCACACAACGTCAGGCTTGCTGACACTTTCTTAGGCTATTATTTATAATCTTTTGGGTTCCACATTGTTTGGACTTGATTTTGTTGTTGTGGTTAACTGCTGACTCCCTTTGTTTAAGTTGGGTAATTGAAGTCTCCCATTATTACCGCACTACCGATTTGGTTAGCTTCCCTAATATCTCTTAGCATTTCACTGTCCGTCTCACCATCTTGACCAGGTGGACAGTAGTATACTCCTATCACTATAGTCTTCCCCGACACACAAGGGATTTCTACCCATAAATATTCAATTTTGCATTTAGTCTCATGCAGGATGTTTATCCTGTTGGACTCTATGCCATCCCGGACATAAAGCGCCACACCGCCTCCAGGGTGATCCTCTCTGTCATTGCGATATAATTCGTACCCCGGTATAGCACTGTCCCATTGGTTGTCCTCCTTCCACCATGTCTCTGAGATGCCAAGTAAGTCTATGTCATCATTCACTGCTATACATTCTAATTCTCCCATCTTACTTCTTAGACTTCTGGCATTAGCATACAAATGAGGCTAAAAGCAAACAATCAGCCTAAAATTTATTTTTCACCTGTTTTATTCAACGAAAAGGAAAGAACACTTACACTGTATCTGGAGGATATGTTTGTAACTTATGTACCTTGAAAGCAAATATAACTTACATATCAGTTCCCCCCCTCCACCTGTTTTCCTCTCCCCCACTTCTCTCCTTCTAACCTACCCTCATGCCTAAGATTTAAAAGCAGCTTCAAAAAGGTGGGCCTTTAAATGGGATTTAAATACTGCGAGAGAGGGAGCATGATGAACCAATTGAGGAAGAAATTCCAAGCACATGGTACAGCCAGGTGGAAAGCACAGAGTCAGGAATTGTTGGGTGAAGAGAAGGGCACAGATAGGAGTTACTAGGGATGTGCAGAGCAAAATTTTATGTTCATATTTTTTATGTCCGAAAGGGGGTCCCACTTGCGGCCAATATGGACATAAAAAAAATCCAATGAGTTGGGTATATGTACATATGTGCAAAAAAAAAATTAAACCCCCTCACCCTCCTTAATCCCCCCCCCAGACTTACCACAACTCCCTGGTGATCGAGCGAGGAGTGAGGACGTCATTTCTGCAATCCTTGGCGAGAAGCATGTGACGTCGGTGGCACGTCGAGTGACGCGGCGTCACGTGATTCCCGGCTCGTTCGCGCCTGACGGCTCGTTCGGCCCAAAAAGAACTTTTGGCCAGCTTGGGGGGGCCTCCTGACCCCCCCAAGCTGGCCAAAAGTTCTTTTTGGCCCGAACGAGCCGTCCGGCGCGAACGAGCCGGGAATCACGTGGCGCCGCGTCACTCAGACGCGACGTCACGTGATTCCCGGCAAGTTCGTGCCGGACGGCTCGTTCGGCCCAAAAAGAACTTTTGGCCAGCTTGGGGGGGCCTCCTGACCCCCTCAAGCTGGCCAAAAGTTCTTTTTGGGCCGAACGAGCCGTCCGGCGCGAACTTGCCGGGAATCACGTGATGTCGGCGTCACGTGATTCCCGGCTTGTTCGCGCCGAACGAGCCGTCCGGCGCGAACTTGCCGGGAATCACGTGACGTCGCGTCTGAGTGACGCGGCGCCACGTGATTCCCGGCTCGTTCGCGCCGGACGGCTCGTTCGGCCCAAAAAGAACTTTTGGCCAGCTTGAGGGGGTCAGGAGGCCCCCCCAAGCTGGCCAAAAGTTCTTTTTGGGCCGAACGAGCCGTCCGGCGCGAACGAGCCGGGAATCACGTGACGCCGGCGTCACTCGACGTGCCGCCGACGTCACATGCTTCTCGCCAAGGATTGCAGAAATGGCGTCCTCACTCCTCGCTCCATCACCAGGGAGTTGTGGTAAGTCGGGGGGGGGGGGGATTAAGGAGGGTGAGGGGGTTTATATTTTTATTTTGGCTCAACAATCGCGATTTCCCACATATCGAACATATCTATGTTCGATATGTGGGAAATCCGATCGTTTATGTCGAATCAATTTTTTAAGTAAAAAAAAAATATGAGTTGCGTTTTACTAATGCGGTCAATCCGAATGCACACCCCTAGGAGTTACCTTACTTTTCCGATGAGCAGAGTGCATGAGGAGGGGTGTAGAGAGAAATAAAGGAGATGTAGTGACATACTGCAGAATGAAGGATTTTATAGGTGAAAAAGAGGAGCTTGAACTGTATGCAAGAGCAGATAGGGAGCCAATGCAATGACTTCAGAAGAGGGGTTATGTGAGTATAGCAACTTTGGCGAAAGATAAGTCACACAGATGAATTTAGGACAGTTTGCAATGGAGTGAGATAGCTTGCCAGGAGACCTGTAAAGAACAAGTTGCAATAGTTTAAGCAGGAGGAGATGACAGAGTGGATAAGGGTTCTGGTAGTGTTTTCAGAAAAGGGACATATTTTGGAAATGTTATAGAGAAAGAAATGGCACGTTATAGCAGAGTTTTGGATATGTGTAGAAAAAGAGAGAGAGGAGTCCAAGATGACTCCTAGGTTACATGGGACCAGGAAGATGACTGTTTTATCCACAGAAACATAGAAAAGAGGAAGAGGGGAGGTGGGCTTGGGGGGAAGATATGAAACTCTGTTGAATTTAAGGTGGCGGCACAACATCCAGGAAGAAATATCAGACAAGCAGGCCGAGATCCAGGACTAGATATATGATGACATTTCTGGTGTAGAAAGGTAGATCTGGGAGTCATCAGCATAAAATGAGGTGTCATCTGCATAGAATGAGGGTCCAAATAGCCAAGGACTAATGCACAGAGAGATGCTAAAAAAAAAGGGCAACCATGCTTGAGACCAGTAACAAAATTTGGAATCTGATTTTGCTCCAAGTAGCCCTAAATTTTAAGGAGAGTGATCATAACATAGGAGCTCATGATTAAAGCTAATTGGCATCTACTATGGAGACTCTGATTGGATCCCCAAAGACTTGACCAGTGTCTGGAAATGACAAGAAAAAGGGATATTGTTATTTTTGTGTACGTAAAAGTTATGTGTATTTTGTATTGCGATCGTACTTATGCACGCATGATATAAAATTCATGTAGATGAGCATGCAAGCCCATATACATACAATTAGAGGCTGATGCTCAATTCTTTTAAAGTTATCCTCCTTGTAGATACAAAAGCACATTTTATAAACTAAAAAAGGATTTTAGAAAATTGTGTATAATTGTTCCTATTAGAGACCTTAGACAAATAAGTTTGAAATTAATCCTAACCAAAATTATAAGAAATAGCAGGTCTATTAAAGATCACAGATAAACAGATTACCATCATTTAGGATAATTACTAATCCTCAGTTGGAGAAAATTACTTCTTTGTACCAGGAAGGGTAGGGAAAGCAAGTGATTTAGGTCAGTTTGTGTCTTCTGCAAATAAAACAAATTAAGTAATTTTCTTCTGAGCTTGATTTGTGGTGTCATATTTGATGTTTGTGGTAATAATAATTTTGCTCTTGTTTACTTTTATACCCTCAGCAACAAGAGTTTACAAAGGGAGCAACATAAAACTACATACCTTATATACCTATACATACATTTTATAGTCTGAAAGGATAAGATAAACAGTTTATACTGCCAATCATCATGTAAGCAAGCAAAGAGGACCACAAGTATGGATTCTGAGATTGAAGCTAAATCCCACTGTCTAGTTAATTTTACTTGAAGGACAGTTGAGAAAAAGGCAACTGACTTTGGTAGGTCTTTTTCATTTCTTTCAACAAGTACCAGAAGCTCGCAGCAACTGAAGGATGGCTGGGAAACATTGTATCACCAAAGCTGTCATGCTGTTACCACATTTACTGCTGTCCAGATATATGTCCAAATCCATAGTGAGAAACCAGTTCAGTATGAAAGATATTAGCAGATTGACTCCCATAGGAAGAAGATAGAGAACTCAGAGAGGAGGTGGCAAGACTGAGAAGTAACCATGAGAATGAAGAATACATCGATAGAATACATATTGAGACATCAAACATGGAAAACTCAAACAAAGGAGAAGGTGAAACTGAACAACAAGAGGTAAGTGAGCACCAGATTATTACAGCTAATAGACCCTACACCATGACTACAATATCTTTTGAGCTGATAAACCAGTATACAGCCCTGGAAATGGAGGAGGAGAAACCATCCCAGGATTACGAGGAACCAAAACATGTAAACTCCAAAACTGTGGACTCAACAACCACTGCACTTAGGACACAGAGGGTAATGATGGTTGGTGACTCACATTTTACTGGAACAGAGACATCCATATGCCAACCAGACCTGCTGTCTTGAGTGGTATGCTGCCTGCTGAGTTCCATACTTCAAGACTTTATGGAAAGATTGCTGAAAATCCTCAAGCCTACTGACTACTGTCTGATGCTGCTCATCTATGTCAGCATGAATAATACTGCTATGTATCAAAAGTGATTTCATGGCTCTGGGAGAGAGGGTAAGGCAGGAAGGTGCACAGGTGGTATTCTCTTCCATCCTCCAGGCAGGGAATGGAGGAGTAGCATAGTGGTTATAGCAGTGGGCTACAAGCCAGGGTTCAAATCCTACTGCTGCTCCTAGTGACTCTAAGCAAGTCACTTCACCCTCTATTGCCTCAGGTACAAAACTTAGATTGTGAACCCTCTGGGAACATGGAAATACCTACAGAACCTGAATGTATTCCTCTTTGAAGTGGCTGAAAGGTAAAATATTAATCTAAATAAATAAGCTTGCATTCTGGAAATGAATGAATGAATGGCTGACTAGATGGTGTTGACAAGAGTGCTGCAGTATCCTGGACTATGGGATGATGCTTCAAGGACTGCTGAGCAGAGATAGGGTCAACTTGTCACAGAAGGGATGTGATGACTTCCAACACAGACTGGCAAACCTACTGAGGAGGGCTTTAAACTAGGATCTTCGGGGATGGATGAACAAAACACTAACATAAGTAAAACATTAAAGATTTGCATAAAAATGGGACAAAAGGGCAACATCTGGAAAGCTATGTATACTAATGCTCATAGTATGGGAAGTAAAGTCCAGGATCTAGTAGCAGTCATGGAAGAAGCTGATTTGGATGTAGAGGCTATCATAGAGACGTAGTTTATGGAAACCATGATTGGGATATATTTATACTGGGCTTTAATATATTTAGGAAGGATCAGGTAGGAAGGAAGGAAGGAGGCAGGTCATTATATATAAAAAATGATAATTAAGCAACAGAATTGCAGGGTTTGAAGTAAGAAGGAGGCACTGTGGGCTAATCTGGAAAGAGGGATTAGAATATCTATTTATTTCTTTATTTCATTTTGAAATAAATAAATCAAGAGAACCTTGCTATACAAAAAGCACAGCAAAGTGTATATATATGAAAACTACAAGAAAATTACAAAATAAAAAAATGAATAGATAGATTGCCATTATTTAGTCCATAGTTGGGTGAGAGATTAAATAAGAAAGCATTTTTAAATATAAAGCAATATTAACCACTAAGACCTAAATCTAAAAGTATTACGAGACAGAATTAGTTAGTAATTCCCTATTCTGCAAATATCCTTCCAGTTGAACTGGATCAAAAATATATTTAGCATCTTCCAATTTCATAACACATTTACAAGGAAATGTTAAAAGGAAACTAGCACTAAAAGCAGTCACCTTTTCTCACTTCAAAAGAAACAATTGCCTTCTCTGCTATGTCTGCTGAATAACATTTGGAAACACAGCTATCTTTTGATCTGAGAAAGATGAAATTTTAAGATGAAAAATAATCTCATTGTCCATTGTTTATTTGATTCCTGCACAAAAGTAAGTAGCTAACAGTCAGTCAGCAATGCTTGGCTTGGAAGGAGGTATCTTCAAAGGATACTAAAATAATGGGATAGTTAGAGCATTCTGATGAGAGGTTCCTATTTGCCTATAAGTAAAGAACTGATTTGGTTAAAAGATTCCAAAATACCCTGTGAACTGCTAAGAAAGTTGTACATACAAATAAAAAATGTACCTTAAAATGTCTGTATGTTAATGCCAGTAATCTCCAAAGTAAGATGGAAGAGTTAGAAAATGCTGTAAAGGTATACTTGTAAAAAGCTCTTCATAAGATATATACTTTCTTTGTTTCTATATATGTATATTTTGCCTTTCTGAGCTTAAAGACTGACTCCATTTTGTAGAGACGGGCAATTAACTTCTGCCCTTTTTACAAATGTATCCTGTACAATCAGAACATACTTAGAGATATTTCCTAGTTCAGAAATTAGAATCAAAAGTAGGAAACTGAAGGGGAGGGGTGGAATGGATCAATAAGATAGATTTGAGTTTAACTGCTATAGATATCACATAAAAAATATACTATAGCAAAATGTGATTTGCTAGCATGAGTCAAACCGGGATCTGAGATTTGTATCAGAATTTAACACAGCATGAAAAGATGTCCAAACAAGTAATTTCAGATTTTAAATACAGGAAACTACTGTGAACTTTTGCTGAACAGGCCAAGATTACCAATTAAGGAATGATATTTAACAGTCTTGTCATCCAATCAGATATGAAATGAACTTTAGGCAATTGATAATGACTTGCTGACATTGAAGATTGCTCTTCTGATTATCATAAGGTTCAACAATGAGAAATCAATGAGATACTTGGAAGGCCAATCAATCACATGTCTATGAACTGGCTAACCAATGAAAAAGACCTGCATGAGATGTCATTCCCTTATAAGCCATATACCAATGATGACAACCTAAACAATGCCTACAATGACTGTATGCAAAACCATCAGCACAGAATTTTAAACCAGGAACATTGCAATGGACAACAGAATGTACAAGGAGCACAAGACATCACAGAGGGTCTCGGCAGCACAGAGACATCTCCTACTAAAGACTTTGATTTGATAAGACTTTTGAAGCAGCTAGATTTCAGCTGTTATAAATCTTAGATGAGGGTTAGATGTTTCTGTTGAGTCTTATAGGGTAACAACGTTAGATGGTGAACTTTATTAATACATTTTGGGGGTGATTTCCTATTAAAGTGATAGCCTGGATGCAGTGTAGTTATTAGAGAGAGTGGTTTCACATAACTTATAATTTGTTTGTACTTAGTTATAGATCCTGAAGGGTGAAGGAGTCCACTAAGGGTTGAGCTGTATATCCATTGGGAGCCTGGGAGGTGGAGGGTTTCTCTAAGGGTTGGACCATTCATACTTTACAATTATAGCTAATTAGCCTAAAGACTAATTTGCAATAATAGGACTCCATGATTTTAAGATTAGGTTTCTGATTGTGCTCCCTGCATTTATTTACCTTACGCATAGAATGACATATTCTCAAATATTGTCTATAAAAGAAAAAATGAATGGGCATCAGCTGGAGCGACTAATGATAAAGAGCCTTTTCCAACAAACAATTGAGGAAAAGGATAATTTTTAAGGTAAGATGAAGAATATACAATTTATTAAAATCACACAATAATGTTTATACTGTGTGACTTTATCTCAGTGAAAGAGAGGAAGTGCAGCTTTTGCTGTATTCAGTGACATTGCTAGCTCTACTTGCTTATACTTGAATAATTAAACAGGAAAATGGTTAAAAATGCAAATTTATTTTCTATTTATTGTTAGGAAAACTCTGCTAATAAAACTTGGGTGCATTTTTATCTTTTTATGCCTGGTAGTGTATTTGTATTTGTTGTATTTGGTATAATCAGATAGGAATATCAGGAATCTTTGCCCAGTAGATTACAATGCTAGTGCAGCTACATTTGGTCTGCTGATTTCTATAATGCAGCACTTAGGCAGATGACTCTCTGTGGTAAGTGTTTCATACATAAGTCATAACAATGAGACTCTTTCCATTAACTGATTGCCTCATTTTTCTTCTGTCCCTATGCTTCTTCTTCAGATATCATCTGGCAGTGCTGGTTATTATGGATTGTAGGGTATTACATATGTTCCACAGAAAATGATAAGTCAGAGGCAGCAAGTTCAGCTAGGGCTTGGGTTTAATAGCTAATAAGTAGATGGTTCACTGGATCAACCATGGTGGTGGTGAGATTGTGTTGAGTTCAGTTGCTGACCCTTTTCCAAGGGCTGAGCATAAGACCAGCACACCCATATGCATTGATGATTCACCTTGGAGTCAAAAATTTGGATAAGCTGTTGAGTTTGCTCCTAGTCAACAATACCAAGGATTACTTGGCTTCTCTTTCAGCTGAGGTTCCAAAGACATTTTATCTGTTGATGAGAAATCATGTCTTGCTGCTGATTCACTTTCAAGACATTTTGAAAGAGTGGCCTCACTAAAGTGAAAAGGCAGGTTAGCAAGGTCATTACACTCTGAGACAAAGTCTACATCTGTCATGCTTCGAGCAGGGTCAACTGGATATTGACCCTTGCTAAATGTACTATGGAGCTAAAGGGTGAGTTGCTAGCTAAGGATACAAACTTTATAGGTAGAGGGAGTTCTTCCCCACATCCCCCTCACTTAGAGTAGGGAGGGTGTTTGTGGATAACTTTCTCTTTGGTGGAGTGCTCCAGTACAATTGGTGGGAGGGGAACAGATTGAAAGGGTTTATAGGTAAATAGGCTGCAACTAGGGATCTCATACTGGCAGCATTGGAATAAGATGACAAGGAATAAGCCTTGCAACGCTGGCTATGACGGCATTTGGAAGGTCAGACAATGGGGTGGCCCAACAGTCCTGTGTGAAGTGGACTGCCTGGTAGAACATCCTCCCTTGCCCACCCAAGGACCTCAACAACAATAAAGAAAGTCTTGATGAACTGAGGTAGGTCTTGAAAGCTAAAGACTGGTGAACATATGGGTTCCCACGGTGCTGCTCAGTGGTAAATGGAAGGGACGATTAGACTTTAAGCAGGCTCAAGCATCCAAATTAGATTCCATTGTTAGGTATCTTATAAAGGATGTGGCCATTATTATTCACAAATAATGATATCCCATTTCACAGAAAAATAACATATTTTCAAAGATATCACATGAAGAATCTTAGAAAGAGTTGCTCATGACTGGAGGGTTGGAAATTGGGGAAAATCCTTAATTAAACATAAGCAACAGTGGATCTACTATATGAACTTGATATTTCCTAATGGGTTGAACGCTGACATTGAGTGGTATCATTTTTTAAAATTGTTGACCCTTTGATTGACAGCTGACAAGCATGTTATGTTAATTAGCACACTTGCCATTCACAAACTGTTTTTAAAACACCAAGACACCGCTGTGTGGCGTGGCTTAGAATTTTGAATTTTCATTGGGCATGCTATTCTAGATATAATAATCTGCTGACATACAATAAAGTAATGTTTTGTTTATTTGAAGCATGTGTGTTGCCAATCCAACCTACTTTGAATTCTTCTTTGTTTAGAGAGACACTGACATTGCTGAAAATTCACTCCTGAAGCAGAGCACCACTCGAAACATAACATTGTGTCAGATGATGCGTGATTTGGTTCGCTGCTGCCCAGTGATGCAACAAAAAGGGAAGTAATTGTTATTACTTGCAAAAGTTTTTTAAAAAGTCAAAAAAAGGACATTGATCCAGGACCAATGATTAAATATGACCCAACAAAGACAAGCATAAACAAGAAACAACTTGGCACGTTTGGGTGTTATGAAGATCCTTTGCAGCCAACTTTAAGCTTTGTCACCACAGTAATGTTATTTGAATGTAATTTGTGTAGTCCTTTGTCATATGGCATGCATTCTGACAATTGTCTTATAGGACTTTGTAACTTCTGAGTTAGCCATCTAAATGGTTTGGAATATGGACCTCCAGATTTCTGTCCTGAAAAAATGGTTCCTGAGTTTGTGCTTACTTTTTCCAACATCACTTTTTTTCTGCATAGTCTTAACTATGAAGGTGCCCTTCCATAGTTATAGAAGGGCACCTTCATAGTTGGTGCCCTTCTATAACTATGTTAAAACTTTATTGGTCTTGTCCAAGTTATTAGTAATTAAGATCTTGTAGGAATTATTTATAATTGCTCTGGATCCATCTACCTCTTCCATCTTCTATTATTAGGGGTGTGCATTCGTTCCCTACTAATTGGGAATCCACAACGTATAGGGCCATATTCATTGTCTTCATGGGGAAGCGAAACGTATCGCGATTCCCCCGCTGGACTTTTGGAAAGTCTTGTGGGGGTTAGGAGAGTCCCCCGAGACTTGCCAAAAGTCCCTGGTGGTCCAGCAGGGGTCCGGGAGTAAGCTCCTGCACGTGGGCTGTCGGCTGCCAGTAATCAAAATGGCAGATACAACTAAGTCTGAGTACGTGTCTGGCCGGGATGTTCATCCTTAAAGCATTAGGATGATGACTATCAAACTTTAGTAATGTATTATGGTCAGTCTCTTTACGAAATATAGACATGTTGAAGCTACCATTCTCTATAGATACTAATAAGTCCAAAAAAGCTATTTCATTTGGGTTAATGACAAAATTAAACTGAAAATTTTCATTGCAACCATTTAACCAGTCTAAGAAATGAAAAAACTAAATATTAGTCCCTGTCCAAACTAAAAAAAATCATCGATGTACCGATGCCATGAAAAATTGAACGATGACCAAGAGAATGGGTATATAAAGTCATCTTCAAATTTGCTGCCATAAAGGCAGGCAAGACTCGGTGCCATAGTGGCCCCTTTAGTCTGTTGAAAAATCATCGACTGAAACTGAAAATTATTCTTGGTGAGGGCTAAACGTGTGAGTGTAAGTAAAAATGGAGTGGAAACACAAATAGAGTCTGATCATTGATTAAGAATACCTTCTATCAAGATCAAAGCCTCTTGCTGAGGGATATTTGAGTAAAGAGAGATAATATCCAAGGTTACCAAAAAGTAACATGAGTCAGTAGGCAAGGAGAGATTACTCAAAATATTAATAAAATGATTAGAGTCCCTGACATAGGATCGGCTTTTACACATTAAAGGCTATAAGAAAATGTCAACAAATTGAGACAATGGTTCTAAAACCAAACCTATGCCAGAAACTATCTGGCATCCAGGGGGATTTTGCAGGGATTTGTGTATCTTGGGAAGAATGTAAAATGTGGGTATTATGGGAAAATTGTCTTGTAAAAAAGCTGCCTCACAAGGAGTGATCTGATGTGAGTAAAATGCTTCTTACACAACATTTTTAATAATTTCCTGTAGTTCCAAAGTAGGGTCAGATGTTAATGGGGTATAGAATTTTTTATCCAATAGTTGACATGTAACCTCATCAACATAACAGCTTCGATCTAAAACTACTATATCACCCCCTTTATCAGCGGGTTTAATGATAATAGATTGATCGTCCATAAGTTTCATTCTTTTGGGAGTCACTGCCTCATTTATGTCAT